>NW_009926548.1:0-3278 GCF_000696875.1 Nestor notabilis
CCTGTCTCCATATGGGAGGTGCTCCAGCCCCGGATCATCATCTTGGCCCTCTTTTGGACTTGCTCCAACAGCTTCATGTCTTTCTTGTGCTGGGGACATCAGAACTGTACACGGTGCTCCAAGTGGCTTCTTTGCAGAAGGGAACCAGGGGGTGGATCATTGCCAGTACCTGCTGCCTCTCTTGTGTTATCTCTGTGCCTTGGCATCACTTTTGGGGTGCAAGAATGGGGCTTGCAGCAACCTGGGGCAGCACCACAGGATAAGCTGTAGCTGGTCTGGGGAGAGCAAGGCAGCTTTATCATGTCAGAGGATTTTGTTCAGTTCTGGGTGCAGAAAAGAGGTCCCTGAGCTTATCTGGGTGTGATCTCAGTGTAACAGCTTTTCCAGTGGTGCTGCAGAAGATCCAAGGCAGCAGCCTCCCTTTGTTGGGTCCCACCTGGTTTTCCCACTGTGGGAAATGACCCGTTCGCTGGGACTGAGTAGGTGGAATGGCTGCGAGAGGGTGTTTTACAGTAACCTCTCCCATCTGCAGGCGGCTGCCTCTACTATGTGGGGCCCAAGAAGGAGGAAAAGCGGGAGGTGATCGTGGATCCCGAACGGAGGCGGCAGGTTTTCCTGGAGAGCCACTTCACCGACATCGGGAACCATCTGGGACAGAAGAAGACGGTGCATCGGATTCAGAGCCGGTACTACTGGCTGGGGATCGTGAAGGATGTTGTGGACTGGGTAAGTTGAGAGCATTGACCGTGCCAGTGACACCGAGGCATCCAGGCAGTCCCTAGTGAGCAGCTAGAAGAGCCCTGCTGCAGGGACCGTGTTGTTTCTAGTGCCTGGTGCTGTGAAGCCAGGCACTGGGTAACTCTGCAGGTGAGACTGTTGGAACATCCCGAGGCAGCTGGATAGATTGGATGTCTTTCCCCCGAGCATCAGGAAACCCATGCAGGTAGGCCTCGTTGGGCCAGTTTTGGCCAGTGTGGGAATGTGGGATGGTTTCAGCCTTGCTGAGTCTAGCTTTGAGCAGTCTGGATTCCTACCAGAGCTGCCCAGTTCCCTAAACTGTTGTAACAGGAGGAGCTCAGCGTTCCTGCTGGCTCTCCTTGGCTGCTTGCCTCACTTGTTTCAGTGCTGGAAGTTCCCTGCAGCAGGGCTCTGCAGTAGTGTGGTTTGAAGAAGTGTGGTTGCGTTGCACGGTCCGAGCAGCCCATGCTGCATCCTGAGGCTGATGATTTTTCTAGCTGGCAGTAGAAGTTATAAATACAGTAAATACTTGCCTAAAACCAGGATAAGAAATGTCTTAGCTACAGGCCACATGACCAACATTGGTTATTGGGTCAGAGAAAGCTGTCAGGTAAGTCTGTGAAAGGTGAGCTCTGTTGGCCTGTTAATGCTTTGTCCTCTTTTCCTTGCACCCCAGTGTTTTGCTGGGTAGAAGGAAGCTTCTCGGATGTGCTGCCCATCTCATCCCTTCATAACCCATCCAGCCTGAACCTGACAGAATTCATCAGCGTATTTTAAAGTCCTTTGGCACGGCTGTTTCCTTTTCCAGATCAAAATGTGTGAAACATGCCAGAACGCAGAGCACAACAAGAACGTATCGCGGAAAGCGAGGCCTGTCAAAGTGGAATCTCCCTGGGAAGTGCTGGGATTAGACATTCACGGTGAGTGTCTGTGCCTGACGGGGTGTTTGTGGCTGACAGACAGGCTTTTCAAGGCTTCCACGTCAGCTCTCAGGCAGTGTGGCAGACTTACTGCCTGCCACACGCAGGCACGTGAGCGAAAGCCGCTGCGTCTGTGTGAGGAGGTGCCAAGGAGGCCACAGCAGCTTTCCAAGGTGCAACCTGATCCAGTTCTGGCTCTGCTCCCTCTCCACACACAATGGGAGCTGTGGGTGTGTGCGTTCCTTCCCAGAATTGAGGCTCTGATGGGTGTATTTTTGCTGACAAAGGTCACAGAAGTGCATTGGCCAGATGACATTGCAGAGCAGAATCGCGGTGCTTCTCGCAGTGACTGCTTTGCTGGGCTGGGGTTTTGACTTTCCTGGTTTGGGTGATATTACGGCATCATATTGATTTTTCTTGATGCTTGTTTGTGCAGGACCTTTTCCTGAGACAAGCCAAAGCAATACACACATCCTCCTTGTGACTGACTATTTCACAAAGTGGGTTGAGGCTGCTCCTCTGCAGAAGAAAGATCCTTTATCAGTGGCTAAAGCCCTAGCTGCAGTTTTTTACAGGTGGGCTCTTCTGTTGTTGGTTACATTGCACCTCTGCAGTGAGATGGGGAGTGCTGGGATGTGTGTTGCAAAAATACCCAACATCCACAAGCTGGTTCCCCACAAGAGCAGGAGCTCTCCCTTATACAGGAGAGACTATGCAGTGCCTCTCAGTTGCTCTTTACAGAGTACTTGGGAAGAGCCTGCTATCCTCTTCTTATCAGGGGAAGGGAGAAAGAGGCAGAAGTGGTTCTCTTGAGTAGCCCCAAAGCCAAGGGAGCTGGTGCGCCCAGTCCTTTGAGAAGTTTTAAAACCATTCCCTGATCCCTCCTGGAAAGTGTTTATTTTGCACTCATAGGGTGCATGTCACCAGGTGACATTGTCCTTGTGGAAAATGCATGTGGCCAGTAGAGATTTACATTCAGAGCAGGAAACTTTGCTTTATCATCCAAAAGCAAGCAGGCTTGGCTGCTTCGGAACATATGGAGCCAGCAGACCTCTTCTTGTTCTTGGGGAGGTGAGGTCATGCCAGCCTCCTTAGCACCCACTCTGCTGGGAGGTCTCTGTCCCTTTCATGTCCCATTATCACCCATGCAGATTGAACAACTCTGGCTCTGCCCTGCAGCTGGTGGAGTAAAAACAAGTTGTGTGTCCTCTTCTTGTTCAGGTTTGGAGCATCCAAGAACATTTATGCCAGTCAGAGCTGGGACTTCTGTGAGGAGGTAGGTCAGGTGCTGGGTGGTTCAAAGAGAAGCAATTACGGGGTTTTTTTGGGCAGAGCTGCAGTATGCCATGTGTAGGGAGGTTGAGGAGCTGATGCTGCCTTTTCCCTGCCCCATCCCTGTTACCAGCAGTAGATGACTTGCCAGGGCTTTCAATCTATCGGGGATTTAAGGTTGTGGGTCTGTGGTGCAAGTCCTCCAGCCACACTGCAGCCTTTCCGCTCAGAAGGAAATGTCCTGTGAGATCATGTCCATGGTATTCCTGCCCTTCCCCAGGATTAACCCCGAGCTTCCCAGTCATTACAAAACATTTCTCAGGGTCTGACTTTGCTGGGGAGCTTTTC
>NW_009926548.1:3309-5382 GCF_000696875.1 Nestor notabilis
TCTCCTGGCATGGGGATAGTGCTGCCCTGGGGGGGCTGCGAGCCTCTGGGGTGCAATCCTGCCTTGTTCTCCCATGGGCATGACAGGTCAGCCGGCACTTATGTGAGCGCTGGAGCATCTCCCAGATCCTCACCCCTGCAGACCCCACAGACTGCACAGGCCTGGATGACCACAGTGCAGAGGTGCTCAAATCCTCCATCTGCAGCGTGGTGAACGAGAAGCCCAGTGAATGGGACACCCACCTCGACCCCGTGCTCTTCGATTTCCGCACCTCGGTCAACTCCATCACAAAGTACCCCCCCTTCTTCCTCATGTTCAACAGATACGTGTGCGTGTCCTCTGAGGTAATGTCTCAGCAAAGGAGAGTCTTGTAGGAGGTTTGCCATTGGTACAGCTACACAGTAACACCCAAATATCTGTGCCTTGTAGGTGGATTTTGTCAAGGACTCTAAAGAGCAGGGGGCTGGCTCTGGAAAGGCAGACAGCCTCCCGCCATTCACAGCTACGGTTCAGGAGCAGCAGAACATGGTGAAAGAAATTGTGAGTCTTGGGGTGCCTTGAAATCATTTTGAGGTTGAGCCCTCCCCAGGGTCCCTTGCACCAGGCTGTGCAAGAAGGGATTTGTCCATAACAAGGATGGTGCTACAGCACGTGCCTGCTCATGTGCTCAGAGAGAGCCCCTGCCCTATCCAGAAATGCCGCCTCTCCTTTGCCTGCAGGCTTTCTCCTGTCACCAGACATAGCAGGGAGCTGTCGGGCTTGAGCAAGGTTGAGGGTGCATCCAGCTTGAAGGAGCAAGGCAGAAGCCAGTTCAGCACTGCCTGAAACTCCACAGGCCTGGCCTGAGTGGAGGTGGCACCTCAGTAGAACTAAGGGCAGCAGGAGTAGAGCTGGACCCTCTGAGCCAGCACCACTTGGTGCCACAGGGAAACTGATGGTGCTGCTGCTCAGAGCTGGTTGATGAAATACAAGGGACTGGCTTGATGGCTTTCCCCATCAAGGCTAATGAGAGCTGTGTCCCAGCCTGCCCAGCACCCTGCCTTGTAATCTGCATCTCAGATCAGCCAAGGGAGTCTGTCCTTAGGCAGGGACAAAAAGCCTTTAGGGACACGGTACTAAGAAGGTTAAAAGTAACCATGCCCCAGAATGGGAGGACAGAAACTGGGGAAGTTGGGGCTACCACGAAGACTAGTGGCCCGGTGTGCAGAGAGCTGGGTTTGGGCAGGAAGGCCAGCATTCAGTTCCTGGCTGTCCCTAACATGCTGGGTGACCTTGGGCAGCTCATTTTGTCCCTCTGCACCTTGGTTTCCTGACTTGATAAGTGACCTCAGTGTCCCCTGTAATGTGCTTGGCAATCTGTGTGCCAGAAAATCACAGGCTCAAGTGCTTTGTTTGCTCAGTCATTTCTTGCACTTGGACGGGGTTATTTGTTCATCTCTGATCCCCTAGACTGGTTCTTCTTGCTGAGAAACAGCAGGAGTAAAATGGGATGGCAGAGAGGAGGCCTGGGAGCTGAACATGCGGGATCTATTCCCAGCTCAGGCTCACTAGCTCAGCTGCCCTTCTGTGAATGCACATCGTGGCACGGGCAGTGAGAGCTCGTTCTGGCTAACGCTGAAGCATCCTTGTCGTGTCTAAGGGCACTTGTGGTGTCTAGGTCACCAATGTTTGCCTGCAGACAGGCCAGGATCCGGGCTGTAATTAACAGAAGGTGGTAAAAACTTCCCCGGCACTGTTACTTCAGCCTAGATCCCCTTCTGCCCCCTACTGATGGAGAACTATCAGCTCCTCTGAGCGCAGCTGTGAAATCACAGTGTTTTTAATGCAAGTTTGGGGTTGGTGAGAATAAGGCTGCAGAGACCTTGCTTAGTCCCTCCCTTGCCCCAGGTGCTGGCACTGGCACAGCCGTGGCTCACCAAGCTGAGCTCCACATGCTGCAGCACTGTTCTCCTTCACTGAGCTCCTGTGAGACAGAGCTGAGTTGGTTTTTAAGCAACATCTCGTGGCCCAACCCAACTATTCTGCTTTCCAGGTGATTGCCAACATGACCACAGCCTACAAGCGGGAGCGGAA
>NW_009926548.1:5425-6557 GCF_000696875.1 Nestor notabilis
GTTGGGGAGCGAGGCGGCCAGCTCCCTGAAGAAGCTGAAGAAGGGCCAGTTCGTGTCCTTTCAGATCGAGACGGTCCTGCCACCCGAGCAGAGCAGGGCTGCTGTGAAGAAATCCAGTTAGCCTCTGCGGCTGCTGGGGAGTCCTGCAGGGCTGGGGACGGCAGCATGGACTGTCCCCGAGGGCTGTGGCCCGGCTGCATGGGGGTCCGGGGTGCAGATGTGCCTGCTCCATCCTGGGGAGAAAGGAAGGGGAAGGTTCAGACAGGGGTGTCTGTTCAGTCCTTTCCGGTCCAGGTTTGCCCTCGGACCATTCCTCTGTCCAGGGAGGTGGCGCTGTTCTCGTTCACATTTGGCAGCAAGAGGCCAAAAAGCTCCACCTTGGCGATGCTGGGAGCAATCACATCAATGCCTGGGGAGGGATCTGGGTGCAGGTGGGACACACTAGACCCAGCTTAGCCACGTTGTAATACGTTTTCTACAGCTTTAAACTCTCCTCCCCACTGTCGGCCTGAACTGGGAAGAGTCGCACCAGGGCTGATGGTGGACATGGGAATGGCTTGAAGTGAGCTTTTTGTTTTTCAGCACTAATTAGCAGAAATAAAGCTGACAATAGCATGTGATATTTTTAGTTATTGAGGCAGAGAAAAATGAAGTTTTGCTTTGTAACATGGCTGTTCTGCTCCCTCCAGAAATGGAGAGAGCTCTGGGAATCCCACAGCCTCTTCCTACACTGATGAGGGTTACAAGGTGCTCCATAAACACAGGGAAACTTTGGGATAATGACACCGATCAGCCCTTCTGTCACCTCTGTAGCCCAGCTGGATGCACTGATGCCTGAGCACTGGTGTAGGAACTTGAAGGGAGGAATTAATGATTAAAGTGGAATTCTCGGAAATTACCTGTCTCTGTGTCAGAGGTTCATTTAAACCCCCGTCAAGCGCCTGTTCAGGGGTTAATTTAAACCTCGATTTAGGGGTTAATATAAGAAGCGGCGTTGACCCTTTGTCCTGGTTGTCTTTAAGGCCACCTCGTGTGTTGTATCCCCGGGGGTCCGGGTTGATAACGGGGCTCCGGTCCCCCTATGGCGGGTACCCCAAGGGTCCCGGTGCCGCCGCGGGCGGGGCCGGGAGCG
>NW_009926549.1:0-767 GCF_000696875.1 Nestor notabilis
ACGTTGCGGAGGGATGGTTGGCCGGCGGGGCCTTGGCTGAGGTAGTCAGCTGGGAGAGAATGAAAGTGTATATGAACGGCCCTGCCGGAGCCGGCAGGCCGGCCTCCAGTACACACAGAGACAGGCCTTTTCCTCCACTTGCTTGTAGCCCAGGTGAAGGTGTTACCCAGCATGGCAGAAGTAAAGGTTTTGTGAAGGACTATGTCTGTGGAAGCTTTCAAACCTTGAATTTAAAATTGCACGTACTGAGCAAAACAGTGTTGCTTTATAAGCTCAGAGACATTGAGCAGAATTAGAAGACTGGTAAACGAACTCTTTGGATCAATGTCAACACCTGACTTCAGAAAGATGAGGAAGAAACCTAGGGTCCAAGAAAGTCATAACTCATATTGGGAAGCTACAAAAACAGAAGATAGCCATGTTCTTGAAGGATAGCTTCAAGACTGAAAGTGTGCTAGCTTTGTGGAACTATCCTCTCGCACACACCTTTGTGCAAATATTAATTAAACAACATCTCAATTCTGTGTCTGAAATTGGCCTATTGCACCATAGGTGAATGAGGCCACATTTGGGACAGCCAAGGTAGTTTTGAAGGTACTTTGGCTGATACCACAGGTCTCCATACCTAAGAAAGACGGCTGGAAGAAGGCAGCAGGGCACCTGAGGCTCTCATGGCCAGAAGTGATGACCTGGCCATCTGGGAGTTCATAGCTCTTCTCCAGGGAAAAGCTAGAGGTGGTTGTGCCCATCTCCAGCTCAAAATCTAG
>NW_009926550.1:0-2593 GCF_000696875.1 Nestor notabilis
ACTGGGAAACCGGGCCCGAAACCCCGACAGAACCCCACGTGTTAGTGCAGCGGGAGTGGAGTTCTGCGTATTTGCATAACAAAACATTGTCAGCTTTCGTATTTAAACTGACAAATGTGATGCATCTCACTTCCCGTACCAAATCCCTACTTTGTTTTCCTGAATGTTGTTTATATTGAAGCTTTCTCTGAGAAGAACATCGTGTCATTGTAATTATTATATGTAATTACTGACAAAAAATGTCGGGGTTTGTGCTTTGTAAACCGTGGCTCCTTAAACGTAAAGCTGCAGCCTCCGGGGCTTTGCTGTCTCCTGGGACGCGGCGAGGCTTCCCAGGACATGGGACAGACCGAAGGCGGAGCCGAGCCGGGCGCAGGGGAAACGGGAACAGGAGTAAACATGTCCCTCTTGTGGTTGGGAAGGCGGGTTTAGAGGAGCTGCTCCTCAGACCGAGCCAGCTACACTGGTATCCTGCATCTCTGTAAAATTAAGATCCGCTTACCTCTTGACAGGACAAGGAGTAATGGCTTTAAACTGAAAGAAGGTAGATTTAGATTACATGTTAGGAATGAATTCTTCACTGTGAGGGTGCTGAGACATTGGAACAGGTTGCCCAAAGAAGTTACGGATGCTCCATCCCTGGAAGCGTTCAAGGTCAGGTTGGATGGGGCTTAGAACAACTTGGTCTAGTGAAAGGTGTCCCTGCCCATGGCATGGGTTTTGGAATTAGATTACCTTTGAGGTCTCTTCCAACCCATACCATTCTATTTCCAATAAAAAGGGTGAAATTGTTCACCGTCTGACCGGCAATTCAGTCAGAAGCAGAAATGCGAAGTGAATAGGAGCGTCTGATTGCAGTGTGTCCTTTAGTGGGACTTGGAGTAATCCTCCTAATTTGTTTATCAAATTTCTATTCACTTACGAGCTTAAAGGGAAGAAAAAACAAAACCTAAACCTCAAAATAGAAATGACACTGAAAGCAAAGAGGTCTGTGGAAAAAGCTCACTGATTTACATCTGTTTGGGTTTATTTTTAGATCTGTAAAGTATTTGTTGTCTTTCTGCCTTATGTCAATGTCAGCAAACTTCCATGAGATGTCCCAGCTCTAGTTCCTGTTAGTTATTAGCATTGAGATAGGAGCATTAGGAAGAATTTGGGTTAGGATGCTGTATTGTGTCATGCTGTCATTTGGGAAGTCTGAGGAGGTCCGAAATCCAGCAAATACATCTTCTATTAGCCTTGCAAAACTAATTTCATGTGCCAGACAGGTTAATGCTAATACTTGTGCAATGAAAAAGCTACGACTCTGAGACCACCCATTCAGCTTCTAAGGTGTTTACAGATTCTTATTATGTCAACTCTAAGAACTTCCCGGGTCTGCACTGAAGTAATAAGAAATCTGGAGAACATCCTGGAGGTGAAGAAGTTCCACTCCCAGTCATTGCAGGCTCCAGTCACTGCTTTCTAGGAACTCAGCAAGCTTTTAATACTGGTAGGTTTGGATCTGCTGTGCCCACAGGGAGACCGTTCCTTGTAGAATGTCAATCCTCTGGTTAAAAACCTTCTGTTGACATCCAATTTTCAGTTTATTCAGGGAAAGCTCACACTGCTTTATTCTTGTGCCAGCGTCTTCTATTTTCACACAAAGAGATCTTTCCCCTTCCTGGCATTTATCCCTGTGATGTATTTATAGACACTAATGGGCTTCTATCCATTCTCAGCTTTCATTTGTTAGCAGAAGCAAGTCAAGCTTCACCAGTCCCCTTCATTTGAGCAAAATTATAGGCAGTATTGGAGTCAAAGCTGTTCTTCCCCCTAGCATTACCTGTGTGCTTTTTACAAAGTAGATGATGTCTCTTTGTTACTTTCACAGGCATAACTGTGCAGCTTGTTGTCATCTTACATTCAGATTGTATGCCCGTATTCTTCTGAGTCACTTCTACCCTTATGAGCTTCTATTTTATATCCCTTTTTTTTTTTTGTATTAGGCCATTTTGACATGTTTTATGATACTGCATTTCATTCTGTTTCTATTACTCTAATTCTTTCTGTCTGACCTTCCAATCTTCTGTTGCTGATACAGCCTACGTTTATATCACTGGCAAATTTCATTAGTATACTTTTTGTGTTAAGGTCATTGAAAAGGTTAAATGAAATTTTGGCGTAGCTCACTGTCATCTCCTATTTATCTATTTCCCTTGCTCTCTTACAATTAGTTTTTCAGTCCTCACCTTCTTCATCTCAGCTAATGAACTCCCATGTGGTGCTTTACTGAACTGCAGGTAGTCTAGATCTGATTTGAGTTAGAAAATCAGTTATGAAAAAAACCTAGGTGAAACCTAAGTAATCTGGTATGGCCTGTCATTTCTTGTCCAATCCACTCAGAATTTGGGGCTGGAAGTAATTCGATTCTGCTCGTTCCATTTTCTCAATGCAATTTGTTTATTTGAATTTCGTTTCCATGCAACTCCTGCTTATTTCTATACCCTAGTTCCTTAGCCAATCTGTTTTAACTCCTATATTCTTTTCCATGTGGGCCATGCTCTATTTTCTTTTCTTTCTATACTGTGTGATACATAAATATATATATATA
>NW_009926551.1:0-40991 GCF_000696875.1 Nestor notabilis
ATTATACAGTTATCTATTATTCATATGCTTGCTTGTATACTATCTTAGAGTACTCCGTTGGGATCTGCCTATATGTGATGATCTGATCAGCCACATTTTAAAGTTTGATCATCTCAAGGTTTAAGTGAGGATTTTTAAAAAATAACTGAGCAAAGTTGCCCAAAATAAAGAGTTGTTTTGTTTTGTTTTGTTTTTTTCTGGATAGAAGTAGAATCTCGTGAAAACTTGCCGTAAGTATGTAGGGGCAGGATTAATAACAGTGGGGATTTTCCTCTCCGGAACTGCAAACCGGCAATAGTGGTTCATAGCCCTGTTGTACAGCACTAGTTGTGAAATTTGTCAAAACTCTCCTTACATAACCTCTGTGTGTCACACCTTTTTTAAGAAATTCAGACTAAGCACCAACAAACTAACAGCAAATAACGAAATCAGTAGCCTCTTTCTCAGTTTCCATCTCTCATATTCAAGGCTGATATGAAAACATAATTTAAAAGCCTGTGTGAAGCAGTGGCCTTTAAATTCCTTAAAAGTGTCAAGATCTGCGACAGAAAAGCCTATAAAACATGACATTTCTATGTAAATCTTCGCTAGATAAGCTACAGCTTGTATGATCAGATACCTATCAGCTTTTATCTAGATCATGTCCACAGCATTTTAAGTTTGGAAACTCAAAAAGAAAAGTAGCATAGCCCAATGTTGCTTGAATTAAATTCTAGCAAAGCCTCTGGCAAAGGAGCCTGGAATTTCACACTGGCTTTCAAAATTAAAGGCATTTAAACCTCAGGATATGAATCAATGGGTATACATCAATGAGTTTAGGAACCACATGTATAGAGACTACTCGGGAAGAACAATGTAATTTGTCTGTGTAACACAAAGAACGTCTGGATTGGGGAAAAGGTTGTACCTGTTTCACATGCTGCCAAATGACTGTGGCGGCAGAACCTTCTCATGACCACAGTTTCTGTTTCAAAGTGCTATATTACTAAGAAGATTAGGATTTGTCAAATATGAATGGATTGCTCCTATAAATGGGTCGGAATGTACCGAAATTTTGAGGGCATTGCCTTTTAAGGAAGCCAGGTTAAATAGCATCATGTAAGGGTATTAAGTGAATGATTGCATTACTGTCTTTAATTTGTTGTGTTCTTTTTGTGCCCTGAAAAGTGAAAACTAGGTTAAGACTAATAATTTCAGAGTAAGAAATGCCTTTCTTAGAAGACTGCCAGAGATACCCTCTCAGACAGATATCCTAGACAGAGCCTGTTATCAAATAAACTAGGCTGTGCCTGCATATTAGAAAGAATCTTGTAAATGCACACAAATTGTCACAACACGACTTTCTTTTTCATTATTAAGGATGGCCTTTTCAGAACAAGGCACATTAGCTAATGCACAGTTGCTAACATAATTGCACCTTTTCAGAAAAAGCCTGTCTTTGGTCTATCTACTTTCCTCAAAAATTCAATTTGCTGTCTTTGTTCCTGTTGCTTTCTCAGCCTCTTTTTTAATACTCCTCTTTTTCCACTGAATTAAAGTATCAAAAAGAGTCCATAGACATACAAAGGGATTGCCAAGATGTCAAGGGCTTTCAGGGTCTGCTGCTCCAGTTTGGAAGTGAAGAAGGTTCTTTTGTTCTTTTCTAATAACTGTAACTATATTTGGTATTTTGTTTTTCTAGGAAAGAAGCAGTGGACGCTCATTATCACTTCCTGGGAGACCTTCTTCATTCATTTCTCAAGCCATGTCACCCACTTCTCATCTTACATTTCAACCTGCCCCTGATTACTTCAGCAAGACAGACACAGCAGCTGACAGGCCCGGCAAGAGACTGACACCCTGGGAAGCAGCGGCAAGATCCCCTCTTGGCCTAGTGGATGAAGCTTTTGGGCCCCAAAATATGCAGAAATCCATTGCTGCTAATGTAGTATCAGCTGCTCTCAGGAAAACACTTCCTGAGCCACCAGATGAATGGAAACAAAAAGTTTCTTATGAGCCTCCAGCCACAAGTGGTAGTGTAGCCTTACTAGGAGGGAAGCAATCAGGTATTATATCAACACCCAGAAGCTCCCTGTCTGCCCCAAGTGTGACCACACAGGCTGGCTCTCGCCTGCAGTATCCTTACTGCAGTCAACGGTCCAGAACAGATCCTGATATAATGTCCATGGATTCCAAGTCCGACTATTGCTTTTCAACAGCTGATCCAAACTACAATCCACAGCCAAGGGGATGGAGGCGTCCAACATGAGCAACTGAATGGCCTGGCATATTTTCCCTTCTTCCAGCTTTACAAGCCTTAGATTTGAGCTGGAGAAGGAGTTTCTTGCTGGCCTGACAATCTCTGAACTATAGAATTGAGGAGGCAAAACTGAACGGAGCAGAGTTTTCATATGCCCACAGGGCTCTACAATAGACTCAGTTTTACACCTAACCTAAGATTGTTCTGTTCCTCAAAAAGCAAAAATACAGAATTCTTGGGGTGAGGGGTAGGATGAAAGTGGGGCAACCAATGTACTTGATACAAAGATCTAGAAAGGATGTAGATGGAGACAGTACAAGTGCTTGCAGTAAAGTTAGTGTGTGTGTATGGTAGGGGAAGTAAAATAAGTGCATTTTAAAGGCAAGAAGTATTTTACAGGATCTCACAGGTTTTCTGGGTATGTTTGACATTTGAGTTCCAAGGTACTAGATATAACCAGACTTGGGAAAGTTCCAGTGGAAGTGGAATACTTGGAAGCACTGACTTATTTGCCGTATGTTTTCTTTACTGCATTTTTTAAATGAGCTAAGTAAACCACTGAGTATTTTTACTGTGGCAACAGTTAAAATACATCTGTGGTCATGGTACCTGAATCCTTACAACATGTAGATACATGCACTCTTGAGCAGTCACCCATTTCAGATGGATTTCAAGACAGTTTAGATGAAGCTTTGCATATTGTAATTAATCAAATAATCCAAATCCAACAGGAAGCAAGGTGTTATTAATAGAGATCAGTACCATAATACTTGAACAACAAAAAGGATGAGGACAGTATTTAGAGTGTATTTAAACTGGATTGCAAGTTAACTTTGTAATAAACTAACAAACAAATCAGAGGCTGAACAGCCTTCATTTCTCTGTGAAATGCACTATTTGCTCAACAGTTACTGCTACAGTGTCTAGTAATCCAACTGGCTTGTTATTTTTAGCATCTAGGTAGCTCAATGTTTAGAAAGCTTTTGATTTGTATTCTCAGTTTGGAAAACAGATCAGATATTGTTTGTCAAGAACAATACCTATTCTAGATAGAAATTAGTATGTGAAAGAGGGTAAATGACATGTCTTAAGTGGTATGAGTCTAGTATGAGAAGCAAATATTTGGACAGTTGATTACAATTAAACTGTCTTGATGGATCTGGAGAGATGGTAAATAATTTTTGCTGGTGATACATATCTTGCACTTGAGCTTATTTAAACAGTAGAAATGTGTGGCTGAAAATACATGTATTCCAAGCTTACTGGGTTTAGAAGTTATAAAAGTATTAAATGAATGCTCCAAGTTTTACAAAATGCTCTGCATCCTCCTCCTCCTCATTTTGTGGGGCATTCTTCAAGGATCTGTCAAGCACAGTCATCTAAAATTACTGCAAAAGCACTGTTAGCTACCCTCAGTTTCAGTAAGGTTGTCAACTATGAGTAAAGTGATTAGATTAGAATGAACTGAAACACATATGCAGTAAGAAAGAACATAGTACAAAAACTTCCCATCCACAGAGATCTTTTCATTAGAGCAAATATATTATAAAATATTATTGGTATAGTGGAAAGAGGAAAATTAAACCCAAGTTCAGTTGACCTGGAACTTCCCATAAAAGCAAATAATTACATGAAAAATATTCCCTTAGTGAGTTTACATTGGCAGTAATTCTCTGTTCAAACAGAAGTCTCCCTGAAATCAACTGATTCTTTTGACCAAGCAAGAAATAAAGGCATGGGAGCTGTAAACTTTGAAAACAGGATCATATTGCTATAGCATCTTACAAATTTATTTCACAAAATATGACTTTGGAAAGAAAAGGTGATTTAGAAAAATTACATTAACAAGGCTGCCAGGATAATGCCCAAAAATGAGCTTTGCACATATGCATATAAACAGAATGAATTTTCCTGCCACACAGACAAAAACACATTTTTCTCTGCCAAGTCCCATAATGTCCCCTTTTATCATGACTCGGAATATTCCCATGGAAACTATTGGGACTATGGTAGCTTCTCTTCAGATCCAGGCCAATCTCCCTGGAAATACATGTCAAATTTTCACTTGATTTCAGTGAAATTATAACTCCAAGTGAAATTCAGTGAGGTTATAATTCAAAGTCATCAAAGCCTTAACTATTCAATAAAGAGCAGTTTGTGTTTATTTCACTGAAGGCCTGCATTCTGAAAATTATATAATGCTTACTTATTTTGCTGAACTGTGGTCCACATTACCATAATAAAATGATTTCCTATATGCAGTTGAAGTTCAGGTTTCTGTTTTGAACTGTATCTTTTACATTGCTAAACAGAAAACCAGATTAATGAATTTGCAGTAAGGCATATTTTTATCCAATATATTTATTTTAATTCTCAGAATCAGATACCTAACTTTTGAATTCTTATTGAAACGTATGTTGTGAATTCTAAGGTCATACATGTATCAGAAGGAAATGTGTGCTTAATTTTAAGATACATGTATTTAAAAATTGCCAAAAGTATTTTTAAATTTTGATATTACAAAGAAATGATTATACAAAGTGATATTAGAAAACATTTAATGCTGTGATCACATAGCAATACAGAAGAATATATTCATGATCAAGCTCTAACACCCCAATACACAACGAAGACATAAGAACGACAGAATCAGAGTGTTTCAGATGGAATCACTGACTTTCTGCCAATGTCCCAAGAAAAACCAAGTGTAGCCTTAGAATTTTCTTCTATTTACAAGAAGGCATTCATCATCAAGTACTTCTGTGAACAGGAAAATTACAGACATTGAATTTCATGGGGTTTGATCTTATCATAGATAATTGTGGGTGTTTAACATGTTCTACTACAGATTTTTTTTCCTCCTGCTGAGGATTTACTAGCCTTCTTTCCCATATGGATTCTCTCATATCTAATATGGAATGAGTTCACACTGCAGCACTCCCCTCAATAGCAACACTGGCAAGTGTATCCATCCTCCACCCAGCTGTCTATTTTTACGAAGCCTGCCGGCAAAGATCTCAAAGTCTTCGAGATCTATTCCACTGCCACATAGAAATGAAACAGAAATGGGAGGACAGACATACACACAGGCATGCAGACAGATCATACAGCCTTGTTTACAAAGGAAATCAGGCTAAAACCAGATTGAAACAATGTACCAATTTCAGTGAAAGCAGCAGGCCCAGACTACTAAATGACATATTAATGAGTACAGAGCTTTAAGACAAACCACATGGCATTTTTCACTTTCTGTTTTATCACTCCATTCCTCCACTAGCAAAGCATCTTTCTATCAAATAGTTGTGACTGTTGTGAGTGAATTCTGAACATATGAATGCAAATATTTCTTACATTTGTGTTTGAATGCACGGTTCTGCTCAGTAAACGTGAGGAAAAAATTCTCTTGGTATTTTAAATACACTGTTTCTGTGTTCACTCTCAGAGGTGTCTCTGCTAATATCCACAGTATTTGAATACACAATGTAACTGAAAATTTAGTTTCTTTAGGTATGTTAGATGATGATGTTCACAGCTCTTGTTCATTATTTGTTTTCATTTTGGTCTGCTTTAACACAACCAAATATCTATTCACATTGCATTTCTTCCTAGTAGCAAAAGACTGTATCATCTTTACAAAAGGCTTTTCACTTCTAAAGACTTTTTGCTCACTGCGAAGGATACTTTATTCAAGAGTGCATGCCAGAGATGTAAATTGTATCATTTAATAAAGTGATCTGACCTATCAGATGAGAAAAACAATTTCGTTTTCCCTAAATTCTTGTCTGTTTGTTTAAATAATCTGAACCCAAGTAAAGCCTAATCTCTTTTTCTGCACCATTTTTAGATTCCCTGACTGCCTGTCGGTGACCTTGTGCTGATACAAGCTTCTAGAAGCTTAAATCAACATCAGGTCAAATGGCAACTTGTTAAATTCAGTAGAATTTCATTTTCATATTGACTAAGCAGAGGAAGGAAACGCAGTGAAGCGCAACCTACCCAAGTAAAATAATATGGCCAGAGCAATTCATACTGTTTGAACATTTTCATCTCTACCGTAAAAATCTGCAACATCTACTTATTATAATTACTTTTCCACATTACATGCATCTACACCTCTGTTTAGTTTCTGTAGGTTCGTTCATAAGGACTGCATCGCTGTATTCTGTTGATGTTTATTCTTAACTGAAGCATACTATTTAAAGAAGAAATAAATATTGAGAATAAATTGTGAACCCAGTTGTTACATTATTCAGGATATTTGGATGAATAGCTCCCAAGGAAATAAGGATGGCATGCACAATCTATCTGTAAAAAGTCAGATCAAATTTTTACTACTTATGTGAAATGAATCACAAAGCATATTCTGCATTTGTAAAGCAAGCAGTATTTTGTCCCCAATATAAGAAAAATTCATGCATGTAAAACTTGAGGAACTGATAAAGCTTGACAACAGCATTTTATTAGCTTTCTTCTACAAAGGGTTTACAAGGTTATAAGAGACTCAGTACTACACATTTTCAGGTTACATTTTCTTTCTTCTGTGGTATATTCTTAAATACATTGTAAAGAAAGAAAGCATAAGCCAGATTCACAGTTAAACACAGCTCCGCTGATTTCAGTAATTTGCAACAGATTAAAAATCTCACTACACAGACAAACAGCCATTCACTTTGAATGATGTCTCACACTCCAGACAATGTACTTTGGGTTTCTTGAAATGCCCTACATTTTCTGGTCCATTCATCAACATTTAAAAGCATTTAAAATTACTCCAGGGGCGCAGACTGCTCAATTACTGAGCATGAGTCTGGCAGAATGAATATTTGGTGTAAAGCGAAATTTTAAATCCAGAAAGAAAGGCAGGTGTTTCCAGGCTAGTATCCACTTTTCCTCAAATCGAACATTAGTGCTTTTAAATTGTCCATTTTATATAATAATTACATTTTATAATAATAAATACTGCATTTTAAAAAGAAATCTTGTGTTGCTGCTGAGTCAGAAACAGTACTCAAACCAGCATTTAGTGTTCATTCACACATTTTCAATCCTGAAAAAAGGACTCAAGTATTTGATATTCAAAAATAATTACCTCAGGAGTGTTTATGTGTATGCACACCTAAGTTGTGGGCAGTCTTTTTTTGGAGAAAGAAAGGTTAATTAATAGATGTTAATGGCCAACTAGACCATATTGTGCTGTGGTATGGTCCAAATACAACTGGAAGGTTAAAAGGTGACACACATATAGAAAAGGTGTTGATAAACCCCTAGCTATTAGTAACACCTAGTTAGATTTTCATCTTCAAAATAAATCAAAACCTGAGGATAATTTTGTCTAAATAGTGCAGAGGTTTATGGCATATTTTTTCCCTATAAACAAAGAAACCTAAGGAGAGATATGGTAATTGCTGGAAAAATAGTTATGTTGTAAACAGTAATTTTGAGCAGGATGTAGACAAGCAGAATTTGCCCAAGGCAAAAATGGAAAATAAGAAGCTTTAAGGCATTCAGAATCAGAATAATAGATGTACTGGTAATTTTTCCCAGCATAGACATCCTCACAGGACTACGGCAGTTATAAAACAATTGCCACTTTTCACTAATATTAACAATTTGCTAAGCCATTTTAGTTTTAATCACTCACTTGATGTTATTAATGGATGCACTTGAGTTTGATCTCAGGAAAAGAGTTATCTTTGGAAAACAAGAATCAACATAAAGTCAGCATATGCTCAACTCTACAGTATTTCTAATAATTTTTTCTAACAGAAAAGCTTTTAAGCATAAATAGCACATAGCATTTTTGATCAGGTGCTCATCAGCTACTCCAATTTTCAGGTCTGTTCAAGAAAGTTAATATGTACAGTTAAATGCAAATCTCTTGCCTATTAAATAGTTTGTATATTGGAACACAGAGCTTAAATTGAAGCTCCCTGGTGAACTGGTGAATTACTTGCACACACAAAAGAATAGTCTCAGATGCCATTTTTTTTAAAAGCCAAGAAACAAATAGATAACTTTTCTAGTTCCCAAGAAATTTACCACTAAGGATCCACATAATTTCACACTGAAGGGAAAGTTCAAAATTATTTTCTCCACTATTTCTATGGAGTTGTCCAGTACTCTTTACTTCCTCTGTCAGTTTAAAACTCCAAAAGAATTTCTATGTGGTAGTAAAATAAAATAAAAAGATCAGTGTAGAAATGAATAAATCAGCCTACTGAATCAGATGCCCTGAGAAAAAATGCAGTTCAAAGAAACATCAAGAACAGACCAACAAGGCAACCTAAATCCTTTGACCACAAGGAGCATAATCCTGATCCCAGCTAAATCAATGGCAGCTTTACCGATTTACCACTTATGTCAGCAGGGCAAGGATTTCACCTCGCATAGAAATGTGCAGGACCACAAAATACAACTAGGTTTGAAATCACAAATATTGAGCTGTTGTCAGCAGTTCTGTAGTATTTTGAAGCCTGCAGTTTTAGAAAACATGGTTGACAAAATAAGGCGTTAATCAGATTTTCTAGCATCATCTTCTGTTAAGAACTTACTCTTTTCATTGTGCAGAAGTATGGACAGGTGTCTCAGTTGGGACTCTGTTCAGCCTCAGCTTACTGTTGGCCCCCTGTGTAAACAACGCGGAGAGGCATTCTTAAAAAGAAGTTAGCTCCATCCCCAAATAAATGTCTAAAATAGATGCTAAGTCTACAGGACATTTGGAAAGACAAGGATCAAAGAGTTTTCGACAGTGTGGAGAGTGCTGAAGACAGGTGATTAGACATCTCCCTCTCTCTACATATACAGGTATCTCTTCAGTACAAATATTGCAAAATCTTTGGCACGGGAATTATTTTTTAAAAAGGCTGAAGCTATTACTGAAGCTATTATCGTAAGTGAACTTTTATTTTTGCTTTATTTTAACATTAGGGTAAGTACACAGTTAAGTTACAATCCGCTCTTCATTAAGATAGATAGTAAACAGCTTGGCAAGCAAAGAAACAGAACACATGCCTCTGTCTGTATATAGTATATCCTGGTACAATGAATTCTGAGAGGGCTTAATAGCTCTGAAAACATACTGCCTGGGCATGCAATGCTAGCTCAGTCTCAGAAGCTATGTAACAACCTGAATTTGATCCTCATCTATCCAACTTGACCTGGTATGAAAAATAAAGTCCCTGGCCCCCAGATACATACTTATGCCACTCCAAACTCACGTAGGTTTGCAGACATCAGATGGGACAATTCTGTATTTGTGACATGGATCATCAACAAACCAGCTGATCTATCCAAGGACAGTGAAGAGATGACTGTTGTTATTTTGGTAGCCATAAAGATCTTGAACTTTTGGGAGATACTTTTTCAAAATCAATGTGGAGGTTTCTCAAAGGAACAGATCATTAGTCATCTCTTCCTGTGTTTTGATAAACCGCTGTTTACCCTGGCAGAATCAGATACAGCTCGCTGTGGTTTGGATGTGTACTACTAGAGTTAGATGTGGCTCCTCGGTATTATCCTCAAATGAATAGCAGTATAAACATGCTTGGATGGCAGCTGGTAGATGTTTGGATGGATAACATTCAGATAGTTGCAACAGTAGCTTTGTTTTTCCTTGTGACTTTTGTAATAGTTTTTACTCATTTGAATGCTCTGCCATCAACTGTGTACCAGAGAGCAAAGACCATGAAAGGGCTTCAGGACTAAGTTCACAACTACAGTGAGGATTAAGGGCATTTCCAAGCCTTACTGTAATTTTTTTCCCCCATCTATTAATTTTGTGGTGTCTTTCTTTGTTATTTATTACTTTCCCCTGTTTTCAGTTTTTGCCATTGTTCATGATCTTCCTTTCAGACAATATAGTGTGTACAATACGCATTATATTTTTTGACAAAGCATATATACCTCCTGAAAAAGCATAGTTAAGCCAAACAGGCAGTGCATTATAATGAACAGCCACCTACATACACACAGATTGTTCACAGAACACAGAAGATGTGAGACAGGCAGAGAGCGAGAAGGAAAAAAACCAAAAAATCGTGTTAACAGTAAAGCACAAAGATACGACTGTATTAGACTGTAGGATTTGGTAGGTTTCCATGCTTTTATTTCCCCTCTGCATGTTAGGGGCTGCTGCAATCTATGAAACACTTGACTCTGGTCCCTGTCGCCCAATGTCTAGCACAGACAGGAAAACAGCTGGGGGCATATGGCTAAGGGCTAAGCAAGTTAGAAAGCAATACTGCTAAGCAGTATTCTAAACAGACTTGGTAATCCATTCTGTCTTTCTAAAACTGAAGACTTCATGCCCTGACCAAGTCATACTGGCATATCACACACTAAAAAATAAAATCAAAGAGGCTATATTTATTTTTTATCCTCTTTTATGAAAGAGCTAAGCAGACTATCATGTTTTGGACACTCAGCAATGTGAAGACCATACACAGTCCTGTAGTTAGGTGCAATAACTACACAGGCTAGTAAACTTCATTTATTTTCTGCTAAAAGCCTGTCCATTTGTCACTAAGCATTTCAAACTTACTAATAGGATATTATCATGATTTTTTCTCTCTCTTTTTTTTTTCCCAAAACTTGAGCTGTGTTGTTGGGATGGGCTAGGCTGTAGATGTTAGATACTTCCATTTCCTTACTGGAAAAAAATGAAAAAATTCAGGCTGGCTGAATTGCTAAGTCAGTATCCATGAACAGCGTTATCTAAAGTTATCTGCAAATCATTACCAGTAAAATCTAATATTTGTTAATGGCTGAAGAAGGAAAAGATCCTGAAGTGCATAACTACTGACAAAGCAATTGTCTTTTTCATAACTCAAATTCCTGAAGAAATGTTAGTGTAGTCTCTCAGTGCCCAACTTTCAAGCTCAAACCAAGACAAGCACTTTAACTAAGTCTATGCTGTCCAGTAGAGGGCAATGGTAAGCAATTCCTATGAACTAATATACTGTCTGCTCTCCCTGAAAGTGCCTGTATTTCGATAGAGAAGATATGGTACAGTTAAAGGAGATCAGTCTGGACACCAAAGCCAAACAACGGAATTATCAGCTAACTCACTTATATGCTGCAGCAGAAGCAGAATTCAAATGCCATAAAACTTTACAAGTTTGAGCTAAATAAGATGATTCAGGAGGTATTCATATAGCACTACTCAATGACTACCACACAGATACTGGCTAATTATTCCTGACTTCAACACCATGGGGTGGGTAGATGTCATCTCCTTTTACACATAGAAGAAAATATGACAATGAAAGAACATGTGAATTGTCCAAGGCTGTTGAAACAGTGGTAACAATGGATTTCAATGCCGGCATTCATGGCTCTAACACTCACGTATAATCCACTTACTATTTATAGCAGTAGTGCATACTTAACAACCAGCACAATTCCACTCTTACAGCTCAGAAAAGAAACGACAAGGAAGCTCAAAATCTTTTGAAGGAACAATCTAGTAATTCAAGAGATGGATTGAGTTACAGCCCAGTCTGCCAGACAAAACTCACCAAATTCAATGACAGAGAATTTAAGGCTTTGGAGCTGTTTACTGATAGGAACCATAGCCGAGTGAATAGGGATTAACCTTAAAGGGCAGTCAAAAGATTAGCTAAAAAATAAAAATCAGAAGAAATAAAAGGGGAGTCTGCATTTGTTTTATCATAATGGAAGCACCTGTCCTCTCCTATAACACCACTCTAGTCTGTCTCAGAGTCCATAATAAAGCAAACAAAACCCATCCAAATTAACAGAATCTTTGAGCTTCCCCATGAGCCACTGCCAGATCATCACTGGCAATATCTTTAGTCTTAAATAATTAAGATTCAGGTGGCCTTGATAATTAAGGAGCACATGTTTGTCTGTACCTATCCTAACAGTCCTGCTGCTACCAAGGTGCTCAACAGTGCCACTAAAGGGAAAAGAATAGCACAGCCATTTTCAAAGGCACCAAATGAAGGCATGGTTGTGTCAGGAGTCTCTTCCACTAATCTGGGGAGAAGGTGACATATGTTAAAAACTGTGTCACTGTAGATGGTGTAAGAGTTTCTTTTGTGACTCCTTAAAAAATGCTTTAATAAGAAGTTGCATGATTAATTTTAAAATTTGACAAACTTGCCTCTTTCTCAACAAAGCAGTCAACTTCTGCTTCTAAACACATAGAATAATAATAAATGTAGATAAAATCAGTTTGCTGGCAGAACAAAAAAACATTTGAATGAATTAGCAATGCTATTTCCTGGAAACAAAAATCTTCTGCAAAAAAAAAGACATAAAGTACATGAATGGAAAACAACATATCCAGTGCTAACAAATCCTCCTTAAAAGCAAAGTAGCAAGGAACAGCCTGTCAAAATAACTGACAGATGTACAGTAAGTTTATGTGAATACCTGTCCACAAACTCCAGCCAGTGCAGACACAGTATAAGAGTAACACAGTAAGGCACAACACAGACTGGAGAAAGAGAAGGCAGTTGGAATAATTAAAATGCATTATGTGGACTAGCAAAAATCATGCAGACATTGGTGTTTCCAGCTTCCTTGCCACCCATGGCCAAGTTATCTTCCACTTCCAAACAGGATAACGTCTTATACAGCTGTTAATTTTGATTAAATTTCTAATAGTAAATACAATACAGGGAAAAAAGCAAAACCATTGTATCTGTCCTCCCTAAGATACTGCTTGTCCATGCCTCTTCTTTCCTATAGCTACGGAACATGGCTATTTATTCTAAATCCAAATATCATAGCATCAAGATAAGTATTTCCTTGGGGGAGGGGAAGCCACAACTTTAAGCCTTTGTATTTATGTGTATACTCTCTATATTATATCTATCTGTTTTTCCCAGTGAAATGAAGTTGAAGAACAGCATCTGTCAGTTCAGATGAAAGGAAGTCCACACTTCTAGGGAAACAAGCTTTACACTCCTAGCTCTTCATTCAGAAAAGCCCGAAGTTCTGCACCAGTGACATTTATTTTTACAGTATATTTTTCAAGGGGGATGGAACTATTAAGACAACTTGAAGTTCCAGAACTTTGCATTCAACAGTTTCCTGTCCCTTTTAGTTCTGTTCGCTATCATAAGCCAAAGAGGAATTTGGAAAAGTAAATAATCTGCAAATGCTGGCAGTTTCTATTTGATTTGACAGATAAGCTTTATCTGAATTAAGGTGTAGAAAATTGTTGGTACAGTAAGCGTTACCCCACTGGGCTCAATGCCCACATTCAGTGTAGCTAAAGTAATGGAGAAATTAACTCAGTAAAGTAAAAGACACATGCACAATTCCATAATGCATTCCCATATAGTGTAATTCCACATCTGTAGGATATCAAGACCAAGAATGGAAAATATCTATGGCATGGCTGGACTCTTGTAACGTGGAAAATATGAGATGGTAGGAGTTTTGTTTTCTGTTAATCATCTAACAAGTCTGTAAGTCGTGGAAAATTTCTAAACAAAGCGAATCTGTGAAGAAAGAAATAAGAGCAGCAACATTAAGATGGAATAAAGCATATTTCAAGAGTGAAATATTCCTTCTCCTATTTTGAAATATTTCTTCTTGCAGCCATATATGCAAAGATGCAACTATGGATCAAAATTTGGTCTTTGATTCTCAATGTTTAAGAGTTACATACTTCAATTCACAATTATTTGGATGCAGTAAATTAGTTTTTATAAAAAATATTAAAGGGGCAGACTGATCATAATGTAATCTGCATATAGTAATCTAGCAAGGATTACCTCCAATGTTGTTGCTAATACTTGCTAAAGAATAGTATCCAACTTATCGTACACCTTCTAAAAATACTGTAAAATATGTACTTGCTATGGCAATCTGGTTCCTGGGGAATCTTCTGTGCATGAGTCTAATAACAGCTAAAGGAAAAAATGGAAGAAGTGCCAAAAATTAATCACAAATTTAGAAATTATCCCCAAAACAACTGCACGATAGTATACTACATGTGTTCTACACAATGAAAACTACTGCAGTACTTTGCACTTCACAGGGGTCAAATTGAAAGGGATAGTTGGGGGGTATAATATAGTAACACTTCTTCAGTTATGATGTGTTACAGTTTTAAAGTTTATACTTAAGCTAATGACATAGCATTCAATTTCATGTCATAAGTCCAGGTATTGACAAGCAGAGCCTTTTAAAGTTGTTTTGGAACACTGTTAGAACTTCTGAAAGATAAGGTGATGACACAGCTTGGTGAAACAGCAATGTAGAAACGGTATTTCTAATTCAGTACTTCTATGCTAACTTTACAAAAGGAAAATCTGCTTAACAACAGGCTTTTTACATTTCAGCCATGAAGTATGGCAATTAACTCAGAAGTCAATGGGATCACCAGGAAATACCCAAATACTGGAAATGTCACAAAGTAGAAGAGCAACATTATCAGTACCATTTAATGAAAATTAACTAAAGATGGTTGCTAATGATTTGCATCACTGACTACAGAAATTGGTTCCCTATATATGAGATAGATGGGGGGAGAAGGAAAGCCCAAATATGATTTTTTTTTTTTTAATGGTGACAAAAATAGTCTTGAATCTTTTTCAAATTGGGCTTCAGTTTCTGAAAGAAGAATCTCCATTTTCACAGGGAGACCAGTTTGCTAGTGGGCAAAGTCATATCTTTTTCCTCAGCAAAAAACCAACTGTAACAAGATAGAATCACTCAACTTCCTTTGATAATGAAAACACCAAATGAAAAGCAAGTTCAGCCACACTGTTACTTCAAAAATGAGGTCTACATCTCATTTCTGATTCTGGATAAACCACAAAACCAACAGACCCTACTTCTTCTCTGCCAGTACTGAGTCTGCCTATGCAAAAACATCTTGAGAAGAACTTTCACAAATGCCAGAGGTAGACTTAGAGCTTTAGAAGTGTCACCTTACTAATAAATAGTAATTCTGCTGCTTTATTAAACAAATAATCTCTGAAAGTTTTTAAAACACATCCAGGTGTCCCTGACCCACAAGCCCGGATGTTAACTGACACTTAATACCTATAACGTCAGCTAATATTGTGTGGTTGCAAAGTAACATCAGTTGTTTTGGTCACATGATTGTCAGCTGAAGATGACCAGAAAGTTTATTTAGATGACTTCTTAATTTCTGCTGCCTCCAGCACATAAGGATTTAATTTCTCATCACAAAATTGAAAAAGTCAGCAGAAAAGCTTGATTCTTAAGTACTGGTCTGAAAGAAATTAACCTGTACTGAAACTTCTGGTCTTTTTTTGTATTGTATATTTATTTTCCAAAACATAACATGCGCTCTTCCACAAGACGAATGTAAATTCATCTCTCTTCAGAGGCCAAATAAGAAACTGATTTTCTAGGTACAAGTAATGCTGAATTCAAACTATATAGAGTACCAATTTCTTACAAGTACTTTAAAAGAAAATTCAGTCTATCCTGAGGGCAACTTTTCCTCAGATCCCTTCATTGGAGAAAACTGACATCTAGATATAGGATCTGTTCCCATAGGATCATCTGCAGCCAGCCTTTAACTTGCTATCTCAGTCTTTCCAATTAATGTCCTGAATAAAAAGACATAGACAGTTACTGAAAAATGTTGGTCCAAGTTTGTGGCTTTGTAACCAATAATCTCTGTTTCAAAAGTCCTTTTACCCAGTATTGCACTGTGAAGTCTAAAAATAACCCAGCCTCTATATTTATAGTGTTGGATAAGTCACTAAATTCATGTTCAAAGCATGTAAATAAAAATTACTTACTTTCAGAAGTGCTGAGACCCGAAAACAGTAAAACATATGAATGCTCATCATGTCTTAAAATCAGCCTGCTGTTTTGTAGCCTGAATATGGTGCTGCACATATAATTTTAGGCATCTAGATTTTAAATGCTGGCTAAAAACAGTCTCAGTAAAGTTAGTGACAGTCTTAAACACGAATTCAGAGGCCTGCTGTTTTTTTCCCAATTGTATGAGTGCTTTCTAGCAAGTATGGCTTTTCCAGCCAAAATGTTTTCACATGCAGATAAGACACAATATGTTGTAGAATTTAGTATTACATTTAATACTCAACTGCAGGTCTCCCTGCAGTGAATGCACACGGTTTCCATTGACATTCTAAGAAGCTGTGCATGTGCTGAAGGGAAAATCTTATTTGGCAAGTGACACTACCACACAGCATTGCAATCCACTGAGTACAGAGACAAATCCTGGTTTCATACCTCTGCAGAAGCAAAGCCTCCATTAGCTGATACTCCCTTCCCTGAACCAATCACATATATATACTTGTTTAGATTTAAATATGTTCCTGTGCAGGAAGGGCAGCAGAGGGTAATTTATTTTCACAGAATAAGATGAGAAGCTATAATGATTAATGAGAACATAATTTTCCTAACACTGGGATACTAAAAAGAGAAAGAAATGTGGGACAAGTTATGTAATGTGTACTTACTGAAATATGCTGCATGTCTCTGAAAGGAGACATGAGCCTGCTCTCTCTGCAGTGAACAGAAGCTTTGCCACTGAGGGAGACCTCAGCTGCTTTAAATCACAAATAAATTTCCCGTAATTTATTCTCATTTACAGCAAAATATTCTTGTGAGCATAGAATCAGAGAAATGTTAACGAAGGCGAATTAAGAACTACTACACCCAATACCAGAATATCCACTGCATGACATATTCCCACCTCATAAAGAATAGTATGTGATGCTATTCTTTATGATGTCTGTGACACTTAGGTCTAAAATTTAAGTGATACCCATCAGTACAAGAGCTGCCTTGCCCCAGACAACCAAAGATAAAGCAAGGTTAACACAGTTGCCCTGTGTCAGGACTGAAGGTTCCTCCAGGCTTTGGGACATTAGTCTGAATCACTTACAAATAGCAACTGTACTCAGACGAACAAGCGTCTTGGAAAGAAACCACTGTCACCCAGGATGACACTTGTCTTGGAACTGTGTTAAAGTTTCCAGGATAGACTCACCTCAACTCAAGGGATTCTAACACATGTTCACAATGTTTTTTCTCAGGGCAGCAAGTATCATTTATCCATTTTTCTGGTAAAACAAGATAAGGTGCCTGGTCATAGGCGCTCATGCACACGTCTGCATCAAGAAACAGGGTTTTTAGCTCAGGTCTGCCAGTCTCTGGGATCACCTTTCAAACCTGTATTACAGCCTACATAGTGACTTGATAAAGTGATGCAAAATTATACGGGCCCTTTCTACTCCAGGCTGCAACTCAACAAGGAGAACGGCTACCAGAGGGGTGATTTTCTTCATCCTTTCTCTGTCATGGCAGTGTGTCAAGAGAGGCTTCAGCGCTGTGACTCCAGTGAGGGACTGTGGGAGTGCAGGCAGGCTGACACGGAGAAAGCCTATCTCTCAGTGACATAGCAGTTGCAGATTGTTTCACTGCTGCATGAAGGAGGGAACTAGAGACACAGTACTTGGAGTACCATGGCTATTCTTCGTCCATGAAGCCTGTAGCAAAGCTACAGTCTAAATCCCACTTAGGGATGCAGACAGTCTTGTGTGCGTCGAGAAAAGTTGTTTACCTCCAGTGAAACTGAACTGCTGTAGATGTACTGGGGATGCCCCATTTCCTCACCACACACAAGTTACCTCCCAGGCCAGAGGAATCAGAACTTGAACCTACAACTTAACCTGCATTTCACAAGTTTAACCCCTACATCACTGGCAGTAAGTATCAACAGTACAAAAATGTTTGGGGTTTACTAGCCAAGAAAGAAATTTCAGTTATGTGGCATAGCCTGAGATTTTTTTATACCAGACACTTTCATTACAGAAAACATACAGGCAACTCCTATAAATCAAAAAGCCCATGATCTCTCAGATCTACTATGCTTACACCACAGTATATCCCCTCGGTAGGGTATCTAGCTGACCCTTAACCAGTACAACAGTGGAAAACATTTAGAAAATATTCTCAGAAAGTACATTTGGAAAATACGTCAACTCTGGAATTGATTTGTTTACTAAATGTATAAAATTAACTTCACCCACTTTGTCCTACTCTGCTTGGGCACGTTTTAAGTGAAAATAAAGACTATCTGCTGAAAAAATAACTAGAACTTCCAGTAGCTGCTATATTTGTTATCATCAGTTCTTCTGGTAGAATGCTTGCCAATAAAAATCACATTTATAGTTAAGTTCTGTACTTGTGAAATGGCATACCAGGTGGTTGTGAAGCTGCAAGACTGTACTATGATATGGTTTCTGTATTTCTAGTGCTGGGAAGAACTCAGTCAAGGATTAATCATAAAACAGATGGAAAAGAAATCTTTTATAAGCAAGAAAAAGAGAATTTCTTATTTTCATCGAGGGAAAATAGCAAAATATTTTTCAGTTAATGATTATAACTAAGTGGGTGCTGACACACTCTAGGGCCTTGTGAAAGTAGTAATTAGAAGTTATGTTAGATTATATTCTTCATGTAGACAAAAGAATCTGCCTGGAATATGAATAAACTAAAAGAAGAAAATTCTAGATTATGACCTCTGGATAGACTTTATAATTACAGAAGAGGGCATGTTCTCCTTTCTGGAGGAAGTCAGTTGGCTTAAAAACCCTATATGAGTAAAAATTATACCTAAATAAGTTTATACCCCAGTAAGTTTATCAGTTGGAGGAAAGAATTAGAGCAAGTAACAAATGAAACCTGAGATTCTAAAGGAATATTGACATTGAAGTACTACACAGAGGTCCCAGGCATGATGACAAACTATATAGAGTACCAAACAATGGAGGAAAAAAAATGAAAAAATATGGAACACCTGATTTTAGCAAAATGGTAAAAAAAATAAAAAATGGAGACATCTAGATGTAAGACTTCTGATAATACATTTTTCATAATTAACTTTTCCTGCAACAGGTTTATGCTATTTGTTTTTCTTTATTGATAAGCTGTATGAAACAGATAGCTTTGCAATATGGCTTGCTTCTTTTATTTCTATCATCTGTATTCATCTGTTTATTTTGTATCTTACAGAAAATGTGCTTGCTTTATATATTTGTTTCAATAAAAAGTGTTTAAAGTAATTGAAAGACATCAGCAATAAAACAGCTACTGTGTTAATCTGCTCTAGAGTGCTTCTTGCTGGATGGTAAAGGTTACCATAAAGTATTAGTATCAGCCCCAGAAATGTTTTCAGAGCAGGGTCACCTATGGCTGCCAGTCAAATCGCCTGTTTTTGAAGCAAGTCAACTGTTGGTAACTGTTGTCTTTCTCAAGGGTGGAAAAAGAAGGAAGCACTAAAGTAAGCTTTTCCACCTTACTTGTACTGGGTTTTTAAATACAAGGGTGTTTTCCTGCCAACTTTTTCCTAAGAAAACACTTGGCCACCTGATTCCCATTTTTTTTTTCCTTTAGTTACTATGTTCTGCCAGCACGGTTCCTGTGAGTTCATGCCATAGTGTTCCTACTGAGCCACAACACAACTCCATCTCAATTTCTTTGCCTTTACACTCACATGATCTTCCCAGGGTGGTAGTTTTTATGTTTAGTTTAAAATTACTTCAGCATAGAAAGATATATAAGCCATACTTAATAAACACAGGCTAGATACTGCTCATGCCTGGATGTAAGAAAAATAGTTCAAATACTCTTCTTTCTGTTCAACTTTGGTTCCAGCTCTAGAAGCTCTTATTTTGTAGACCACCCTTCTGCTGAAGCATTCTTGAACTTGTGCTTCAACTAGTCCAGTCTTGCTTTGGAACTGTAACCCCCTAGCAATCAATAGACCAAGCCTGCATAAAATTGAATAGTTGTTTACAGGTAGGATTAAGAGTTTATTTTTCTTTAAACCACAAATTACTTTCCCTACTGATTATTCTCAGCTTTGTTTACCAGTGTTTATCATTTTAAGGTTGAGCTTTAATTGGTGGAATTTTGCTCTCTTCTTTGTTTATTTTTAAGAGTTCACACTGTCCTGACTTAAAAACATATGAACTGTACACCACATATAAAGACACTTGCCCTGCTCATAACAAAAGTCTTCTTGTCTTCTCTGAGTTAGTTTCAAATCGCCTAATTTATAGAAGTTAGAGCAACATTTTAAGCCTGGTGACCGACCTTAGAATTGGTTGTTGAGAGATTTTAAAACACCTTTCAGATAAACTTCATCAGATATAGGCTGAGGAGCCCTTAGGAGTTGCAGAATGGCTTAATCACTGGATCTAGTGCAAAGTTAGACTGTGAAACTGAAGGCAGTGTTTGGCCTGAATACCTACGGTTGCTTGATGGCATGCCTATAATACACATGGTTGCCATGCCTGACTTTGGTCCTGTTTCTACTCTCACAAACAGGAGCTCTACTCAGCTAAGTTTTCTGGAGTCTCCTCTGATTCTGAGTAGTTTCAGGGAAAAAGTAGCCACATGCAAAGTTTTGTCATCTGATGGCATTTCAGTGACTGTCTCCTAACTCCTACTGAAAAGGTACTTGCATAATGAGTACCACCAGCATCACCGGGTGAAATTGCCAAGCTTGTAGCTGCCTTAACAGGCAGAAAACAATTAAATGGCTATGAAGAAGGCAAGTATCTTCTTCTCTAAAAAACTGACAAAAGAGCAGCAAAGCACAGCCAGGACAGCAGTGCTGTTAAGATTTCAGGATTCAGTCTCAAATTTCAAAGGTTTTTGTTTGTTAGTATTTTGTTTTTTCAACCTCCAGCTCCCACATTCACAAGAATCTCAGTTTCCCAGTAGTTTCTTTTCAGAAAACTGAAAAGATGCCTGAAGTGCATGTCAGACAAAAATTAGTATGTACCTTCCCTGCAATGAAGTTAAAACCATACATTATTTATCAACTGTTGTCCAGATTATGGATCTTAATTCTGATTGGTTGGATCTATCAATACAAAGCTAGGAAAATAAGTATGAAATTCATCAGCATATCTAATAGTATCAATGAAGTTAATAAAAATCGAATATGTGTTAGATCTGAAATACTTGAAAATACTTGGAACCTTGAAATACTTTAAAAACATACTACATACTTTACCATTATGAAACATATTTTATACTAAAATTTCCCCCTACACCTTCAGAAAGAAAAGCCCCAAGATACTCTGCCTGTTTGATGTTTGGCACTCTTTAGTAAACAGAAGCAGCACAACGCCTTGGCAGAATGGAAAGCCTTTTCTTTGAACTAATTTTTCTTTTGCAATGCTTCCTCTTAAAAGCACAGTGCCAGGAACACAAGCTAACAAAATAAAATCGTCAGGTATCCAGATCCCTTAATGAAGGCATCTACAGTAAATCAATTCTATTTACTGAATAAGGAGAAAGACGAATAAAATGCAGTATAGAAAGGACTTATTTCCAAACATCGACCTGTTTGGAAATAAGATGCCATGCAACATTTAAGAAACAAGGCTTCTCTCTTTAAGAGTTCTTATACAGGCATATTCCATGCTTATGACACTATATTAAACCATAATGATGTCAGAACTAGTGAGAAGACATGTATAGTCTTGATGAAATAAAACCCCCAAACAATATGTCAGCCTTGCAGTGCAGGGGGCCACCATTAGAAATGAGTAACTTTTCAACTAATGATCATCAGAAAATGCACATACTAAATTAAAGCTTCCTGGCCAGCTGCTTGCTGGCTCTGATTAAGTCTTTGACAGTACAGGCCTGTGCTCATGGCCCTAGCTCTTAGATTAAATCAGGGTCTCAGTTTTCATTTTTTCTTAAAATTACAGTCTTTCTACTCTCAAAAACAGGAAATAAAGCATGAAAGTGTGAGCCAATTATGAGTGATAAATCTTGAGAAGCCACCCTTAATCTGTTGTTCTTGTAGCCCCAACTACAACCATCCCTGCAGTACACTACAGCATTCTTGGAGCTGCTGAGGCAATTGTACCGTTCTTAGCGTAGAGCAGGGCAAGATTGTGCTTCCAGGAAAAAATGAAGCTCTGCTCCATCACCACCTCTGTGCAGAAAATGTATTTCTAATATGATTGTCCTAAATGCAGAAGAGTCCTACAGCATGGAAAAAATGCCATGAAGAAACACTCCTTGCTTTCTGTACCTATTATTATGGATTACTTCAGCCAAATACAGACCCAGTCGCCAATGAGTTATACCTATCAAGCCATGCATTTCAATGAGGGCAAGTGTTATTTAACACTTGGGAACCTAGGATGATTAAGCCAGCCTGTAAGCCTGTGAACAAGGGCAATATTTACCTGTCATCCTCCTTTAGGAGAAGGATTACTTTTTTTTTTTGTGGGTTGTTTCTTTTTGCAAGCTTTCCATGTAAATCGTTACTAGGTGTGATATGGCAAATGTAAACCCTACAAAATAAACCCTCCCATTTTCTTTTTAAAAAAATGGTGACATGAGGATAGTCAATCATAGAGTATCTTCCTAAAAATAATGATAGTCTTTGGATCCTGAAGAGAAAGACAACAGTAACAATATTTTGGAAAGTCTATCAAATATGTTATACATCACTGATTACATTATTATCAATACCTCAATTGTATCAATCTCTTGCCAGTCTGTTCAATATAGCTACAGAGAAACTACCAATCCAGCATGTAACTGAAGTGAAAATACTTAATTTTTCATCTGCAGAAATGATTTCTTTTTCCCTAAGCAAAACTTAAAACTGAAAATATTCACAAAAATGTTACACATTCTTCATAATCAGGGAAGTATATTCTAGATAACTCTACAATTTTTTTTCATTCAAATGAACCCAAATTTAGAAGGCCTGTACTGCCTATGTCAGAATACAAGATGTATGTCACAGAAATTTCTAACAATAACAGGACTTGATTTCATTCACAACACACATGGGAGGTTTAGGCTAGCTCAACTTCAGAATTTAAATAAAAGCAAGATTACAGGTCTGTATTTTTTTAGGATTTAACTTTTACAAAGACATAACAAACGTCCCTACTATTGTCAAGAAAAACATGAATTCAGTTAGATCGTGCTAAATTTGTGAAAAACATGTCTACAGACTTTTCTGAAGGTGAGAGAACTGACAAAGAAAATAATTCAATGTGTGAGAGGCAAAAAATACGAATTGGAAAGACCTGTGACAGAAAATGTGTCAGGCCTCTTTAAGATTCTGTTTTACCAAGTACAATAAAATACAGGCTTTCTTTAGCAACTTCTTGCTTGACACATGGAGCAAGCTTTTTCCTAATGCCAGACTTTACTTCCATTCATCTCTTTGTTACGCATCAACTGACTTGAGCATAAACTAACCATGTCCTATACACACATGGAAATCTACTGTGAGGCAAATGAGGCCACAACATTTTCCACTTGTCTGTTTAAAAAATTTAAAGACTTTTATTGTGACTGCTACTGAAATTAAGCACTGCAAGAGAAGAATGAGGAACTCCTCTTCAGAAGGAAAATCACATCTCCGATTTTTGCAACATTTTATTGATCTCCACGTCTAATAAGGACCAGCTTAATGTAAAAAAAAAACAAAACAAACAAAAAAAACCCACAAAAAAAAAAAAAAAAACCACAAAAAAAAAACCAAACCAAAACTCAACTGTTGGTAGTTTATCTCTGCCTAATTTATTCTTTGGCTCCAGTCAAGTATTTCACAGTAACAGCTATACCTGTAAATAGCTGTCTGAAGATAAGATAGATACAGAATACAGAAACATCAGTTAAGTCATTAATTGGGAAATGACTTTATTATTGTGTAGTACTTACAACCCCCTTTTTTACAAATAGACATTTCTAATCCCTGAACTTCTTGATTTCATTCGTATTGTGCATAAGACACTACATATATATTAACGTTAATACCCTGAATAGTTCACGGATTTAAATACAAGGCATAAAAATAAACACATATGGCAGTCACAGTCTCAGGATGAATTAAGCAACCACTAAGAACTGAGGCATTATTCAGCATTTAAACTGTCTATAGATTAAGTCTTGTTTGAGAGACAACTACATTAACTCATTGTCTTCCATGTTGAAGAGAAAAGAAAGCAAGGAAAAGAAAAAGAGAGAAAATGAGGGAGAAATTACTTACAGAAGTGGATGACTGTATGTAGTTCAGGCCTCTTCCACCTGCCAGCCTGGGCCTCCTTTCTGGTCAGTTACGCAATTCAGGGGAAGCAGTGTGGTAGGAAAGACCCCCCAAGGTGCTGGAAAAGACAATACCATAAGGAAAAGTCTTACTTGGTTAAATAAAAATGACTTAAAGGAAGAAGACAGGTAAATGTGGTCCTTGTTCACAGGCTGACTTAATCCTTCTAGTTTTCCGCTTACTAAATAATGCTTCTCACTGAAATGTAAGATTTGATTTTTATTATGATGTCACATGGTACTGTAATTCTTTCACCTTCCTTAACCTTTACTCATTATCATGGACATTCTATTCATCATGTAGATCTATATAAATGACGTTTTAGCAACCTGGTATATTTTATGGGCCCTGAACTTCTCCAAGCATTGTAAAAGAAAATAGCATTCAACAGGATGAGCTCTAGTTTTGCAGCTATGACAGTTAAACATTCTTGATTTCATCTGCAGTGACATATGCTTATTTCTATTTCAGTTAATGGCAAAATCTTGACACACTAGTAAGCGATAAATCAAATTCTAGTATAGTCATTCTACAAAGTTTTTTAAAGTTAAACTTCTAAACAATGGAATTTACAGATAAAAGTATCCATCAGTAAAGTTTCAGGTTGTATCATCTGTAACTTGCTATCACTGCTTTTTCTTTGGAAAAAAATATACTTTTTAAGCCCAACAATGTGGTAGGTGACAATAAATAAAAAGAAAATTGTTTCAAAATAAATAAAAGTACTAAAATCATTTTTAAAACTCTGATCTGAAGCACTTTGCTGAACCACGGGTTTTGCCATAAACATTTGGACCCATACACAGATACCACAAACAAGTAGCTTGAATTCACAGAACTTCCAAACATCGCAGTGTTTGTGTTTGCATTTTGTCCTTGGGGCCACCAAATGCAACATCTGATATACTTATGGTATTTCCATCATTCAGATATTCAGATATTGCAAACAAAATTAGAAGTGGGTCCTGAATACATAAATGAAAGCTTGTGAAAATCTTAAACAAAACCAAAATATTTGTGCAACTGAAATCTACGAATACAGTCCCTTTGTGAAGGCCAAACAGGAACCTCCTGGATTTGTGAAGTGCTGGAAATAGAACTGCAAAAATAAAAGCTAATTTCAGTATCAATTTCAACAAAAAGCAAACCACCAATGTAGTAGGTTAACTGGTGAGATTGTTAAACAATGATTACTCCTATCTAGAGGGTATCCGTGAATTTTACAAAAATTAAGGCTGAAAGTGAAATCTAAAGTCACCAAGCTCATACCCATGCTCTGAAGCAGGACCAGTATGCCTAATCTACCTGCTTTTAAAAATTGCTAAGGATGTTCTTTCCACATTGCTAAATATTCTGGTCTTCTGAGAAAGAAAGTTCTTCATATATTGTCTGTACTTGTGATATAAAATAAGCTGGTTATTTCTTATTCCAAACTTCGTGAACAAGATTGGAGACTAGACTACAGATTCATTTTCCATGTGAAGACTGCTATCATGACTCACCTCCTTCTTACCTTTGCTAAGCCAAACAAACTAAACTCTAACTCTTTCCTCACAGGTAATATTCCTTAGGATGTATTGCCTGGATATTATTCAGTTCTTCGCATCTTTGTATCTTTCTTAAAATATTCCAGCTCCTCAATGTCAGTAAAATTAAATAATCTTTCTTCTAATATTCTGTTCAAAAAGCTCCAAATATTTGCCTTTTTTTATACTGCACTAGTGACTAATGCTTATGATTCATTCTGCCAAACTGTTTTTGGCAGTTACTCCTCAGTTTCTTTCCCTGCAACTGATTTTTCCTTCTTATAAGCAACTACTTTGCATTTTATCTCTGAATTTCTTTGATTTTGAATTGTTTCAAGAATTTTTCAGTGTAATTTTGAAGGCTGGTTCTACCATTCTCAAAAGCTTGCAGTCATCCAGAAGTAACAGCTGTCTGAATTGTACATCTTCCAATAGCGTAAAGCACAATTTAGTTTACTAGTGTATTTTTTATTCTATCCAACAATTAGTTAACAGAAATTGGAACAGACGTCCCTATTTGGGATACCTTTTGCTAATTTGTCCTGGATCAAAAATTCAAGTTTAAGGAAAAGTTTGGTGTCAATTAGTTGAATGCCCACTTCATAATTTCATTTTGATGTGATTTTACTGAATTGCATTTGATTTTTTTTTTCCAGTTCATCAAGTTAATTTAATATATATTCCTCCCTACAGATCACTTGTAATTTTCCTAGGTTGGCATTTAATTGACATTCTCTACTTCACTGAAGCTATAAATGAAAATAGTGAACAGCATGAACCTTTGACAACTCTCCTGCAATGCCACTTGACAGCCTGGTGGCAAACCACTGAGAACCATCTTGGCCTTCCACTAAATAGATAACATTCAACCAAGACTTTGACCATGCTTGCTGGTAGCATCGAAGGTGGCTGATCCAATCACAAAAACTAGAAAAGAGTTACCAATGAGTAACAGCAACAGGTAAATTCTGATAGTGAGGATTAAAATCAACACCTCTTTGGGGCAGAGATATCTAGGATCTCAGAAAAAAGGTTTTGCAAAGCTAAGCCTAGGAATAGAAAGCTTGAGTTAAAAACAATACAACTTTTTGGTTGGACAAGCAGGCTTTTAGGACACCACATCAGACTCATACATTTTATCTGTCTCAGACTGCTTCTTGCTCAAAAAGTTATGGACACTGTTGGTGCATTTTATTCCTATCCAGATTCCATTTGCAGTCCGAATTCCCTTCTCCTGTTGTATCAGGATCCAAGCAATTTTCTGATGAATTCTCCAAGTGAAACAAAACCATAATTTTCCATAAGAAAAAGAAACTTGCTAGAACAAACCGAAACCCAAAATACAAAAACTTCATCTTGCTTTTACTGTCCCATGATTCAGCTAGCTGCTTTCAGACAGGAGGCTAAGGGGGGAATGTTTCCTTCTGCCACTTTATCTTTTTGTCCAAAGTTGGTTGCTGTCATGAAATATCTGTGCTCTAAATATCACACATTTCTCTGATAAAATGATACAACAGTATCGTGGAATGCTGAATATTACTAAGCTTCAAATTACTTCAGGTTTCTGTTCCTAATGCACAAGGTATATTAAGAGATTTTGAGTAACTGTTTGTGAGGAGTGTGCTTTTTGACCAATTAGCCCCTACCACATGTAATACTGAAAAATTTCACATCTCTTTTTCAGAACAGACTTTGTATATCAGCCATCTGTGACTGACTTTAGCCATCAGCTACTATTGAAGCATGGTTTCATCTTACACTAAAGGATTAGCCCATGCCATTCTCATCTGATATAGTCTTGCCCATCCATATATTTAACATCTTATTTTTAAATGTTCCTTTCCTGGTTGTAACATCGAGGTTATTATTCTCAGAGATGATAAAGAGATGATCTGTGCAATTATGAGGGGAGCATTCCATTAAATCTTCCAATAAGCTCTGAAAAGGATATAAACTCCCTTTGTTGTGGGTGCAGTTGAATCTTTTCTGTTCTCTTCTTTTGCCAGGAAGATATGAGTGGCTGGAGTGTTTGATTCTATATATAGCTAGTTGATGTCAGCTGGATGCCAATCCCTTTGAAGAGGATCAGCCCCCAGTTTGTCTCGGTAGTAGGTACCATGCAGATCCAAGCACAAGGGTAGAAACCATCCTGGACCAGACAGGTCATCCCCATAACATAACTAACTCCGGAAGCTTCAAGTAAAGGGTTGAGATCGCTTTTTGTCTACACAACAAAACACTAGGGTAAGTGTATTGTTTCCTGAAATATTTTGACATTGTCTGTCCTACAAACTGTCATATAGAAAACATTTACGTAATCTCTTGACTCTGCGATTAAAAATATGTTTTTTACTTAGTCAGAAATGCAGTTTCTTTAAGGATGCCAGGGCGTCTCTATTAGTTCCTCAAGTTCTTTATTAGATTAAGAAATGTCAAAATGTAACATTTCTGAAGTCATAAAACAAGATCTAATTAAAATATTAGTTATGAATTTACATCTTTTAATATAGTGTGTAGATGTGAGAAGGCCTAGACTACTGACACTGATTTTGCTACAGAATTTATGTAGCCAACTCAAAGACCATTCCTTCGAATCTTCTATCCAGCAGAACCATGACCTTACATCTGTGTGCAAGCAAGAACTGCCAGTGCATTTCGCACAATTAAAAGTGCAGTATTTCTATATCAGAAATAACTAACTTCACTATTCAGCCATTCTAAACAGGTTATTAGAAATTAAAGTTGGCCAAATTGTGCAAGCTGGCTCAACAATGTAAAAATGTGTTGTTTTTTTTCAGCAAGGAAAAATCCTATCAGAAAATCACAATGTTATCACATTCTGCCATGATCAAAGAGAGGAAACAACAAGCATCAGCCATTATGGATGAAATACACAGAAATGGTATAGCGCTGAACCCAGTTTACTGTATATGCACTGTCCTCTAGCCTTCCCTAATATATTTTTTTTTTAATCATAGAGTTTAACTCTCTTACAGCTTTGTCTCTGGGTGTTTTGCCATAAATAATCTCGTGGGAGTATCATGCTGCCTATGGTAACTAATCCTTTTGTAGTTGCCTCTTTTCATTTGAAAGCTATTTTCAGATGAACAACTGCTGTGGAGGAATGAAGTAATCTAACAGCTGATGTACTTTCTGCTAGGATAGCCTTTCAGAATATTATTTGGGGTTAATAACATGACTTCACTCCATTTTAAAAGGCTATCATCTAAGAAACGTGCTGATCTGTATCCTCTTTTTTGCTGTTTCACTCTGCTTTTTTACATGAATGATAAAAAATTTTGAAAGAAAAGTTTACATTTCTGTTCCTTCCTCTCAAACTTCATCTTTGTAACTAACAAATTTTACTAGCCTTTGACAATTCTCTCTAACATACGGCCACCAATTAATCTTATGTGAAGACAGCTTACTTTTCTGTTGTTGCACTGATGAAAATGCAGCCATTATGAGAAGGTAGTTTGATTTTCTATAACAGGTCCTTAAAAAATTACTCTTCCGGTGTGACACCTTAGGAAGCAATTAACTTAGCTGGGAATACAAATCTGCATGCTTTCATTAAGTATGTACTGGATGCTTTCAGAGACACTTCCAGTCCTGCCCATGAAGCCTGTTTTACCATCTATGTAAAAGGTCACTTTTTTTAAAGTGAAAAGTATCCCACAAGCCTAACTGAAAAAACAGCTCCATTAATATTAAGAATTTATGAAAATCTTATCACTCAGCCAGGACAAAACACTAAACATGAAATTCCAGCACTGAAAATCTTTCTTGTGGGCTTTTGCTCCAAAGAATTTGGGGATGGTTTCTATACTCACTCACTATTATGATTGCATGAAGAGTAGGACAAGAAACATAAGGTTTTTAGAAAAAGAAGCTACAAGTTTTAGTACCTGGTTCTAGTCCTTCTGATACTGCTGTATTTTTTTCCTGTAATTTCTATTCCTAAGCACATGACTCTTTCCTCTTTCCATTCTCCATTGAACACACTTAAGTCTGAAAGACAGTTTGCCCCTACAGATTTCATTACAATTCCATTAGGTTTTTGGGGGTATTGTACACCCAAGTATTGTATGTGCCTGAAATAGTTCTGTAAGCTCTCTGCAGGCTGGGGGGAAAGTCTTTCATATGTTTGTTTGGAACCAGGCATTTCACATGGTAAATGTTGCTACTATTCATAGCAATACTAATAAATCTACCATACAGTCCTCAAAATCATTGGCATTATTGGATAATCTGTGCTGATTCTTGGCATTTGCCTGATATAATCTGTTCTTTTTTATTACTTCTATATTATCAGATTTGCTGTCAAGTTTAGATTCATACACATAGATATGACAGCTTACCCTACAAGATATGCTATGATATGCGGCCACAGAAGGCAATACAACTCTTCAAGTGTACATCCTACTTCTGCATCTTTCTGGACGACTGGGATGTTTAAATATTTTAAAAAATACGAAATTCCATTAAATGAGTGCAATAAGAGCCTGAAATTTCTAACTTTACAAGCTCAGTGAAACCAGTCAAGAAACAGAGGGATAACTAAAGCTGCAACACATAAAGCATATGCTAATTCTTTGGGACCAAATCTGAACAATTCTTGGAAAAATCAAGGAAAAATCTGGTTTTGAAATGGCTAAATTCAGCTCTGTCAATTTTCGACATTTTCTTTTTCCCCTAACTGTTAATTCGACAAGCTTAATGTGAGATCTGGAAGATGAAGTGCTGCTGTCTTTCTGGGGTCTGCATCACTAATAATGATGGTCCTGCACCTACGTAAAAATTAAATATACTGTTTCAGCCAGTGTCACAGACCTATGAAATTCTCTACTGTTAACAGAGATAAACAGTAACAGAAGATTCTGTAATCCAAGCCCTGGTATCTTGGAATGACACACAGAAAGCATACCCACTGCATTTTTGTTTCGGCCCCCTTTTATTATAATGCTTTCAGGTAGAGTGAACCTCAAATTCCCTGTTAAAAGATATTCATAGCAGAAACAGTTGTTGATAAAATACAAAATGAGCCAAGTTTTTACAAGTGTCTCACAGATTACTAATCTCTGGGCAAGACCGGTAATGACTGAAAGTCCACATCTCCTGTTGGCTTGTGGGACATGACTTTGTGTTTTAGAGAAGTTTGACACAACATAAAATGCTGCAGGAAGAGACGCTAAGTGTAAACCCTCTTATGGTCTCAGAAGAGGAACTGTAGTAGTAAATTTGCATGTGGATATAGTGACCTTCCCAAGCCCTTGTTTTTCCACTGGCAGACATGGACTGATCATAACATTTCTAAGGCTATTTGGTAGAGTTAAACATGTATGTAAATACATATGTTTAAGGAAGCCCTTGGAGTTCATCAGGTTAGCCTTCAACTACACTTAAACCTCATGTCCAGTTCTCTGCTATTTCTTAAATGCATTCTTTAGTAACTACATGAAATACATGATTATCTTTCATGATAAAGTTAAAAAATCTTATTTCTGATACTACATCAAACATACTATCTGATATTCATTATTGAAATTTATAATCCAGATTAAGGTATTTAGAAGATTGTAAACTGGAGGATTAGAGGGGGATTAGGCAGTGAATGCAGGAGGAACTATATAAATCATATTTAAATACATTCTGTTATGATTTTAGCACATGACAGGAAGGACTTGGTAGGAACAAATTAAGAAATGAAGCTAAAAGGTTAAGATTAGGATTAAATGTGAATTATATTTCCAGTATTCATTTACAACGTCCATTTATGACACTGATGTTCTCTATCACCCTCTAACCATCCTCCTTTCCTCATTCTTCATCACCTTTTCTGCACTGACACTGAAACAATCCCTAGACACATCATAAAACTAGACAGATGATTAGATTTTAGTTGGCAAGGGACTCAAATGAACTTCACACTTATGTTTTTGGGATGATGCCTGGACACACAATAGTACACATCTGTGGGTTACAAAGTACCTTGGAACCTTTGGTTAATGTTAACAAGAACAGTTTGTATGTAAGGGAACAGCAAGGCCCAAAATAGGTAACATCAGCATGTCCCAGAAGAATACCAAGTGGTTTATACACAGATCCGCAATCCCTTTGGCACCCCAGTCTCTGAGGATGTACATACTACCCACTCTGTGTACAAAGAAGAAAAGCTTTCTCTACGTGAAAATATTGCCAATCTGAGGGGTAAATTTCCTACTCCTTACTAAAACCATCCAACAGTCCATACCCTGCAGCAATCTTGAGAAATGATAAAATCAAAATGTGACTTGCAGATCAAAATGTCAGGCCACAGGCCAATAACCAGTGCACTTAATCACAGAGCCAAAACCCAACCACTATCTGTCACTGATACAGCTACACTGGGCAAGCTGAGTCATTTTCTTCCATGTTAAGAACTCTCTGTTTCGTAGCTACCTCTCAAATAACAGGAGGTTGTTAGGATTCTTTGTGAATACTATTTTTAAAGCAGAAGTGCATGCTCCAGCTCACAATACAGTTAGCTTACTCCTGCTCCATTTAAATCTACTGCAAACATCCAATTGAAATCAGACGGACCAAAATCAGCATGAACAGAAGTGGATCAACATTGATGCATTCCAGGGCCCACAAACTTGTTTGATTTATTACTCGGAAAACTCTCGCCTATACAGTTTTGGCTAAATATTTAATATAACTGTCTCAATTGAGTTTTCCTAAGTGTCAGCAAATCACATTTTTTTTCCAACATAAAGTTACTAGGAGACATATGCCACACTGAATATGCCATTCACACAAAATGAAACTCTGCACGTGCAATATTACCTGCGTCATTACATACCTTCTGCTGTTAATTAATTCGTAATGTTAATTTTAAACTGGATTTCCTGTGTGCTTACTCTGGAAGCACAGTATCATGCCTTGCATATAATTTTTTTTCATTTCATTTTAATGCATTAAAATATATGTCCAAAGTTCAGAATTTTAAATTCTGTAGACTGTAAAGATATGTGAAGAATAGAATGCCTTATTATTAAAGAAATAACAGAATGTGATTTTGATTAAGTGGATCAAAAAACCATACTAGACCACAATAATCACTATAGTTTCTTTAGTGTTGAAGTTACTGTATTCTAAGGGTTAAGCTTTACGTATAGGTTCAGGACATCTAGAGAGAGCTCAGTCACTAAGCAACAGCTTCCTCATTGCCACCAGCATCCCAGTGATCAGGACATTTCCATGAACATGAGTTTCTGATATTCGGAGTCGGCCATTTAGAGTCCCAGTTGATCTCCCCTTTCCCTGCTTACTCATTTTCATTTTCAAATCTCCCAGGAAGTCACCAAAGACAAAGAAGGAATCAAAAAGTGGTGAATATAGTAATATTACATCTAGTAATGCAGTTTCTTCTTGGAGAGAATTAAAAAGGAAGTGTGTTAAATCTATCAGTTCCTAGAAGCATGTTTTAATTCTTTGTTAGGGCTCTCATTTTCAACCCCCTGAGCTTTATTTTGAAAGCTTCTTTAAAAATAGTTTAAAAGTACTATGTAACAGAGACTTTCTAATACAAACTTTTCTTAAAGTACAAAATATGCCCTGGCTTTCAAAAGCAAGCAGAATATTAATGAAGAAATGAAAATAAAATTTCTATAAGCGATAAGAAAATGGAAGGTATGTTTAAAAGGGGTTACATGCTCATCTACCCAATGCTGGACACAGAATGTAAAGGTCTGATGTGGGAACCCTGGGGCGAGATGGAATTTTGTTCCTGGTTTCAGCAGAAGCCAATTTTTACTAGTTTGCTAGTGTGTAGGACATTATAGACCTAATTTTGGTAAGAGCTGAATGCTATTTAACTGCAGTGAATTTGGATCTTGAGGTGCTTAACATCTTCAAAAAAACAGGTTTGTGGTGTTCAGAGCTCTGTTCCAAAATTTTGGAAGAATGATTAATTTCACTAACACCGTATGAAGCTACGCTATGTGTTACAGAAGTATGCATTAACATGCGGTTGGATTTCAGGTGTAGGGTATGCAATATCAGACATTTAAGAAAAACAGATATATGCATTTATCCCTTGTATTGCAGAATCACCCAGCTTAAACCTTGGTAAAAAGGTCAGCACCCCCAGAGATATCATGGTAGAGGAACTATCGACACTCAGCAACAGAGGTGCAAGACTCTTCAAGAGACGTCAGCGGAGATCTGACAAATACACATACGAAAACTATCATTACGTCACAAACAAGCCACGAAACGTGAGTATTTTGCAGTAACTTATTAATGAAACACAGTGAGGCTACCTTTTAATGACTAGCTAGTTGACTACTGAAAATTAACTACTTCATGTGAAAATTAACTACTTAATGATATTCAGAAGGTTGGAAGAAATAAAAGTTTGTTTCATGCAACCAGTATTTTTGTTAAAATAGGTTGGTGACCTCAACATGGTTCCCAGGCAGCAAAATGACTCTCACAGCTGGCACTAACACACTTCTGGCCTGCCTGACTCAACAGGGAGAAAAAGGATGGAGCTTGCCACTGAAATTACAATTATTCTTCAAACTAGTCCTTCAGGAATTGGGTTAAATAATTAACGATACTCTGGGAATCCTCATGGCAGTAACTAAATGTACCTGGCATTTGTCTCATCCGTAGTCTTTGCAAAATATTCAAACCTTTTGCTTAACCTCTGAAAACAGGGACAACATTATTCATAAATTTTACCTAACTCTTCGAAGTGCTGCAAGTTTTAATTATTTGAACGTGAATACTCTAAGCCCAGTCTAATAGAGCACGCAAGCAGCTCCTCTGATTCCAGTACTGTATTAAATTCTGCTTCTCAGTTACATGTATGCATCCCCCCTGCTTTCAGACACAAAGGTAGGCAACTAAAGAAGCAGAATTTGTCCCAGTACTTTTAAGATGCTTTCAAGATTAAAAGAAATATATGTTACAAAATTTAATTATTAACAACCTAGGAAGTATTTCTTGTAGAACAGCAATTCTCTTTATCTGAAGCTTTTACAACTATTCATTGCATAGTTAGTGCTATGACTGTGTTAGCCTCCAACCCCTACAGAATCCATACAAATATTTTGACTCAATTCTTCCTTAATCTTCACATGGGATAAAAAAATAGTAACTTTATATAATGTATTGTTGTGATATAATCTAAAGCTTGCTTTGGAACAAATACGAAATAACTTACTAACCAGAACAACAAAGCACCAAAGGGCTTACTCATGTTTCATTTTACTAAAGAAAATACACACACACTTGTAAATTAATCAGAAACAATAAAATTAATACACCTTGTTGATTTTAAGGAAACTTAAAACACTTAGGTGATTATTATAGCCGAGTTCAGTATTTCCAATATCACACCTGAAATGTCAAAAATACTTTTGTTCCCTTCTTGAAAAAGGAATTCTCTATGCTTTGTTGACTGTAATACTAGATACGTTTGTAATTCTGTGGCATTTACACTTTCCATACAAAAAAAGCAACTTTCCTCTGGAAGAAAAGAATGTCTTAATATCCCATGTCACAAGAAAAAAATTTTCACATGGGTTATTTTTGTGGTACAGATATTTCAAACTTCTTTGGTCACTCACTCAACAGAAATAAAATTACACAGGCTTTAAGTGGGATCATGTTTGAGTTTTGATAAATCCACTTTTGAAAAATAAATCTGCACAAAAGAAATCCCATCTAAAAAATATGAATAACTCTACTGAACACCCAAAACTATTGTTAGAACACTGTTAATCAGAAACCCATCTATGAATACCATCCTCCCAGTTTCTCCCTCTATTGAGGAGAGAAAGCTACACAGATAAATCCTGAGCACACCCTCCATCTCACCAGTATTTATGATCCAGTTCCATGTTTTTGCTACAAAGTCTGACAGATTAGCTCCCTTCTAGTCTACTTCTTACCACAAAACACGTAGAGTAAGCATGTGGTGCAATCAGTACGGCAGTGTGACATGTGAAAAAAATGATGCCTCTTTGGTTTCTGTTCCCTTCCCTTCAATGGCTATTTTGCTACCACTGGTGGTGTCATCATCTTTATGATTCTGCCTGCCAAAATTAATCTTTCCAACATACTTTGGGATGGCTAGAAAGATTCTGCCTTGATCTTGTTTGTTTGAAGTTCAAACAAGTAGTATTTGTTTGCTTTCCTACTTTAACAAACTCTTAAACAGTCTATATTTAAATTGCTTTTAGCCTATGTGTCATAGCTAAAATAAGACACTGACTTCTTATGAGACTCTAATTCTATATTTATGCAACAATGATTAAGCCTTTGAATATTTCCTTACAAGTGATGACCTGATATCCTATCGGGGTGGAAAGTAACAGCATATCATGAATCTCCAGAAAGTGACCTGCACTAAAGTTATTTCTATTATAAATAAAGGAAAAGAAAACCCCAAACAAAAGCTATTCAACAAATGCAGTGAAATTTCAGCTGATACAGGAAGAGAGGCTTTGAAGAATCAGCGCTTTGAAATTCAAATGACACAGAGGTTGTAGTGAGATGGGGGTTGGTATCTTCTGCCAAGTAACAAGGGATAGGACAAGAGGTAATGGCCTCAAAGCTGCGCCAGGAGAGGTTTAGATTGGTTATTAGGAAAAACTTCTTCACAGAGAAGGGTGGTCAGGCATTGGAACAGGCTGCTCAGGACCGTGGTGGAATCACCATCCCTGGAAGTGTTCAAAAACTGCGTAGATTAGACCCTCGGTGATATGGTTTAGTGGTGGTCTTGGCAGTCCTGGGGTAATGATTGGACTTGATGACCTCAAAGGTCTTTTCCAACCTAGTTGGTTCCATGATTCTATGGAAACTTGCCAGATTTCTTGAATCTTTGGGTAGCACTGTCTGGCACATGACAGCTTCTAGTGATCTAGGGACACATATTATGCCTGCCCAAGTGACCAGAACTACTCTTTGCTGTGAACCACAAAGCCCATAAGCAGAGGTAGATTTTGTGGTCACTGGTGTAAGCAGCAGCTGGGATAGACTCTCTTTGTAGACTGCATATCAATATTTAAGTATCCTAACCTCAGCAAAAGGTCAGAAAACTCAGCTGGATGGTTATAAGGCTTTGGGAGTCTTGTTGACCTTGCTCACAACACCTCCAATCCTTTCAATAAAAAATTCACAGACTTTAAAAATTCTGTTGGGTTATCATTCTTAACACTGAAAAATTATTCATTTTTGCATACATAACCAATGTAAGAGAGTTGTGAAACTGTTTCATCTTCTAGCTAACAGCCAGAAAATCCTGGGGATTTTGGGACCAGAGTACCAAATAGCAGGACAGTATGCCTTCAGGTAGTATACCCTAAGTCTCTGCTCTGGGCTGTAAATTGGAGTGCCACTCCAACCCTCAACAGAGAATCAGAGGCTGTCAATGATATTTCTTTTATTTGAATGCAGCGTGGAGAGCCCATACAGAGTGTTAGAATGGATGGACTCAATGTGGAAGGGATCCCCCAGCACACCCCAGTGACACCTCCTAACACCCCTGATCCCCGGAGCCCACCACATCCTGACAACATTGCCCCAGGTAATGTATGAGTTTACAAACATTAAATATATTTAGCTCTCATTTCACAGCACTCTTCAAAAAACAGTATCTTGAACAATAATTTTTTAATGGACTTACTATCAGAAATCAATAAATTAGAAACCAGGTAGCTAATCAGAATCTCCCACAGAAATGTCAAGTGGTGCTCTCTAGTTGCTTCTGCTCATTTTTAATGATTTGATACGCCTTTTGCACTTCTTTTCCCTAAACTGAAAAAAATACATTCATATCATGAAAGACTGCTGCTATATTTACTGGTCTTATGAACACTGAGAAACATCCTCAGATTTAAAACCAGATTAATACACAGCTTTTTTCTTTGCCAAACCTTTGTATCTAACAGGCAACACGCTGCCCAACAGTCTGAAAGTTACTCACTGTAGTTTAATTACCAAAAAATGTAAATCTGAAGTCACTGTAAATTTTGCTAGAAACCTTTGTAGAGAAGTAACTTAAGGATTTCGCCTCTGGCTGCACAAACTATTCTTTCTTTAAGTCCTTAACTGTGAGGGCACTGTTGTCTTTATTTAAGTAAGCAAGCTGCAAGAAGGTCTTACTTTGCATTCTTTAAAGACTAGAGAAGACTAATTTGTTTTATTTAATTTATTCATTGATATAGACCTTCTTCCTGTTTATGAATTATCCATGAGCAAAGTGTGGTTTTTACAAATTCATTCTTTGTTCAGAATTACTCAGTGAATGTTTTGTGCAGACCTTTTCCAGTCTATGTAAACTACGTCAATGTTACTCTGCTAGTGACTGCTAGGAACCTGTGCATCCATTGGTCAAATACAGTGTGAACAGAGGTAATTTCCATTGCCAAGACATGACAGAAATGTTCAAGCCTTTCTTTAGGCAAAAAAAGTCTGGCAAAAGGAATAGATATTAAGCCACAAGGCTTTTTTTTCACTCATAGAAGGAAAGACCATTAATTTAAAGAGCTAGATGTAGTGAGAGGGGTAAAAGGTTAGAATCCTTGTTTTCCAAATAAATAGTATAACCTGGATAATGTCTTGCTGGTTTTAAATTCTTCAAATTGTACATTAAGGTCTGGCTTCCCCCCTCATCTCCATATTAATTCCTGCCATACCATGTTTGGCTTTAGAAAAATTCACAGTGAATATGGAATTTATTTATTTAGTAAAATTCTGATCAGAGCCTGATCCTCAGATGGTCCTCAGATGATTACGCAGAGAAAACTGATTTGTCACTTTTTCAGATGATGAAAAGGACCAGAAACAAACTAAGTACAAGATTTTAAGGCATCTAAGGCAGAGGCAAAGACAAAAACTCCACTATAATGGCTGTAAGCGTAACTCCTTTTAATGATTGTGAAGAATTTAACCCAAAGAATATAGAAATATTTTAGTTTTAACCAAAATGTTGTTCTTAAAATATTTTTGTTATTTCAGTGATTTGATCCAATTGTTCATTTTACCCAGCTGTGAAATGATGGTATTCTACTTCCTAGTTACACAGGATGGTGGTAAGGAAGAAGAAAACACAAAGTATTACTTATAATGGTTTTGCCTTGACTGCCCTGCAGGATATTCTGGACCACTGAAAGAAATTCCTCCTGAGAAGTTCAACACTACTTCTGTGCCAAAGTATTATAAGTCTCCCTGGATAGAAGCCATTAGGGATGATCCAGAGCTGCTGGAAGCTTTATATCCTAAACTTTTTAAACCTGAAGCAAAGCCAGAACTGCCTGACTACAGGAGCTTTAACAGGTAATTGTGAATGGACACTGAATTTTACACTGCAGAGAAAAACTACTATGAAATGAAACATTTCCCCCAGCTGTAAAAAGACCTACCACCTATGTTTGCAAGTACATGCATAAACATGAACACACAAAGATTACAAGTGGCAAACAAGAGCACTAAGAAGGAAACCAGTCTCTCTAAAGTATGGACACCAAATAAAATTCTAGAATGAGGAATATAAGATGAATTGTCAAAAACACTGAAAGAATAAGTACCAGAATCCAGTGTACTCAACAAATAGGAAACATTAGCTATAGCAATGCTTGAAACTCCTTTGAGTATTTCCATTGTTGACTTCATTAGTTATTGGATTGTAAGATCTAGCAGGGGAAACTCTCAGACAAAACCTTCCAAGCTGTATAATGTAAACCATTCTTTTTTTTTTAATAATATAACTCACATGGCTTGGTTTTTAGGCAATGAGAGTACCCATGAACTTTATCTCTCAATTAATCCCTCACACCAAATAGTTAGCAGACTGCATATTTTATTGCATTTAACATTTTTTCCACCTTCAACAACCTTCAGGAACAAATTGACAGATAAAAGTTACACGCAGACTTAAAAAAACACTTAAAGTAGAAGGGCATTTGAGATCAAAGTTATTTACATAGTTACTAGTGCACTAAGGCTTTCAGTAGAACTTCCAGATACATGGACAATAATGAGCTTTGAACTATTTTGAAAGCTTTAAAACACATTCTTACTTATGTCTTTTGCTTTCATTCATACCCTTCACACTGTATTTACTGAAGTTATGGCCAGGTCTTCTTCAAATAGCCCCTGCTGAGTTCCTAACAGCTGAGCCAAAACAAAACCCTTACTCAAAATGCCAGGCAGTAATCTATTGAAAAAGAAAATGGCTCATGGCAATATAACTTAGAGAAAAATACCACAAACATCATTTGTGTTTCTGCCATTGAGATGGACCTCAACTCTGAGTGCAAGGACTGAAAAATTACACAGTTCAACATCAGAACTGCACTGCAGACACTGCACTAATTCTGGTTTCCTAACAGCAATATAATTAAGTCTGTGTGGCACACTCTTCTCAGCAGACAAAACAGCAAATACAAGTCAGAGAGTTGTGCCACAGCTGCTATCACTGGAACATTAACAGCAAAGTTTATGCACTGAACAAAATTAAAATTAAAATAAAAAAAATAATTAAAAAAACCCCCAACAACAAAAAATACACATACAAATAACAGAGACAGAATAAGCTCTCCCTCTCACAAAAGAGATTCTGACTCCAGAATGGAAGTCATTCCTGTGAAAGACATGATCAGGCAGAGCACAGAGGCCCCATTAACAGGGACGTGTGTCTTGAGATGGTATCTGATGGCTTCTCTGTGGAATTTTAGGAGCTCTGGGATCCCATATTGTGTTAATTGTCCTCTTTACCACACTTAACTGTTCTGACTTCTGTCTACAGGGATTTTCTCTGTATACAACATGGCAAAACAGTCCAAATTTCTTGAGCATAAGTGCATTCATATAAGGGAAAGGTCAATATTATCCCTTTTAAGTGCCATAAAAACCTAAAACCTGGCACATAAATCCAGATCTGGACTTTGCACAAGGCATAAAATACAATCCACAACTCTCCTTCTTATCAAAAAAATCCACATCCAGAAGAAAATAAAAAGATGCCTCGTGGACCTAGGAAAGCTGTTGCATACAGTGCACTCTGATTTATGTTTTCTAGCAAGAAGGATTAGATCCAAAAAGAAATTGAGAATGTGGACAGCATAGATTTGTTTCTACAGGA
>NW_009926551.1:41002-52344 GCF_000696875.1 Nestor notabilis
CTTAGGAGAGGTATAATAAGATGGTTTCTGGCTCTTACATGGAAGATTTTTAATTAGAGAACCACAGTGAGCTTTGGTGTAAGGCAGGTGTGCAGCTGCCTGCATAGCTAAGATAAAGGCAAATCTGAGCACTTGTATAAGGAACACATTAGGCATTCCAGGAATTTAGCAGCCTAAGGGCTTTGCTCATAAGGTGAGATATCTTTTTGGACTTCTGTGTCTAGATCCTACTATGTCATTCTGTCCATCTGGGTCAGCATCCTTCACTTCTTTAATTGCAGTCTTGGAGAGAAAGCAAATTATACTGTATTAAACAATTAAAGAGTGATATAATGGCATCATTTTGTTATCAGTGAGAGAATCAATCAAGGCTTTCTATCATGCTTCACCATTCAAGAAATGCGTTCAATGCATTCTCATGCAAAACACTGGTACAGTCATCATTAGTCAGGAAGTGATGTGGTTAACAGTAAGTGTGATGCATAGGACTCACAAAGGAAATGGGCCTGAGATTATTCCCAGCTCATTTAGTGGTATCTGTCAAAATGGCACTCAGGTTTTCCAAGCCATGTTCAGGTTCCTTTCAGCTTTCCTTGTTACACAACAAACTGTAAAAGCAACACAACTTCAGGAGCTACAGATGCCTGATGTGTTGGAACAGATGCACACAAGCATGGCTTAGAACTATATATATTCAGCACTAAACAGCACTCCACAGCACACCACTGTCAGCAATAAAGAGGCAACTCTGGACCCTGTAGCACTGCAATTTTTAATAACAGTGGCAGAATCAGAATTACGGAATTCATAGAGGTTTTAGTGGAGCTCTAGTATGCTTTTTATGCTGCAGGAATCTTACAATGCTGACAGGTCAATGGAGGAAGAAGTGGTGGCAGTAAATGTCAAGCACATTTGGCTTCTGAGGCAGGGCTTTCTGTGAGACAGCCAGTTTAACAGCACACAGCACTAGACAGAGTGCATGATCAGAGAAACTGGGTTCTGACGATCTCTGAACAGACTGTTCAGATCAGGCTACCCTTCCTCCCCCTGGATGAAAATGATTCTGTGCCAGCAGAGAAATGCTGCAGACCACAGTCTCGCCATCTGATTCCTCCTGGAGATTAATTCCTACTAGGATTGAAGAATTATTTACTAGTGAAATATTTTCTAGTCTCTTTTACTAGCGTGGAAGCACCTAGTAATCATCTTTGGAAAAGACAGTATGAATCTACATTTGTTGAGGATTTTGTAATATTAGTTAAATTGGTACTTTTATTCTGTCTGCTTTCTTGGAGCCAGATAAAATGTCAAACGTAGTATTATGAGTAACATGCAAAGGACTACATCTTAGTCACATAAGCAAGTCTGACTAGTTCTACCTCTCCTACCAGATAAATTCTTGCTCAGCTTTCTCAATTCCCAAATTGTTTCAAAAACACTGCAGGAATCCAGTCCATCCAGATCAGGTGCTGTTTTTATTGATTAATGGATTCTGAACTCTACAGTAAAAAGGATAAGATGCAGAGCCTCACAGAAGTTTTGGGTGCTAACTTGAAATGATGTGAGATTAGTGGAAACTGGGTGCTTAGCCAGTTCCTTAGTGCCTGAATACCTCTGAAAACTGGCATTAACTCTTGCACTGAGCTACCATGAAGCTCAGATTTTGCAGGGTGACGTTTCTTTGCTCCTATGTCTCCTTTTTGCACAGAATTAACAATAAGCAGAATATTCTACAAATGACAGTGAATGAAACTCACATTTTTTGTAATTATGTAAATGAAGGAGCTAATCCAATACAGTTAAACCATTCTTTCAGACTTTCAGCTAGAAGTAGTCTCCTACATTGAGACAATGTTCAATATAATGTTCAATAAGAAAGACTGCAGGGGAAAAAGAAAAAAAAAAAAAAAAAAAAGAAGCTGTCCTGCCAAAACAACTGCTAAAAATAAAGGTGGTTGTGCCTGCTACTGTTAAATCATGCACCTACTTTTTAGGAATATGCAAAGTGAATATTAAACAATCTCTTACACTTCCTATGGCTCTGAACCAGCATTTCCACCCTTATTATGAGCAATGACTACTGGAATTATTTTACAGATGCATTTTAGGCTTCTACACAATGAATCAGAGCTCAAGTGATACAAGTCAACGTGTACACAACACAGGTCATTACAACACCATGCTGTCAGACAAGTTATTGCTCACAAAAATATACTGCTGCTGTAAAGGAAAATTAACATCTATTAGACAATTACTGTACTCTCCTTTAAGTCAATCGTCATGTGTTTCTGCACAGCATGCAGAAATTCTCTGGAGCCAGACTTTGTACAGAACTACATGGGGTTTTATGCCACAAAAGATACTTGAATTTCCACAAAATGCCTCCTGTTTCTGTTACTTATAGAAACATGCTGTATTTAAAATCCAGTAATACTGCAAAAATGAAGTTTTACACTATAGAATAGTTTTGCATTTTATACTTCTATTATTCTGTTCCTATTGATTACCCCTTTAATTTACATATTGATGAGAATTAAATATTACAACTATGTGAGAATGTGTTGTAATTAGAGCAGCAATTAAAACAATCTTCATTATCCTGTAAGATGTAGATCACTACATTCACTCTGTGCCAATTACCAAGCCATTATTTTTAATCAGTATCATACTGTATCCAATTTGACACTGTGACCTAGAAGACAGTTTCACAAGAATAGCTTGATACCACAAGCATTTTGTATAAACAATTTCCTTTGACCTCAAGAGAGTTTAATGCCTGGACTGGCTGCTGCTCCTGCAAAATCTTTTGTTATCTTCATCTGAGAAACATTTTTAGAGCTTAATCCAAAGCAGTGTTTTTCACTCAGTAAGTGTGCATGTCCAGAACATTCATGATTTTTTTATATCTTACAGGATCAACCCTTTGGACTTCACACCATCCCCAACAAATGCTGCTTATACCAAAACCTAGTGAATGATCTGTGTAATGACAGAGCAGTACCATTTCTTTTAGGTCACAGATTCGTTTTTCTGAATTAATATCCAGGGGTTTTGTGTGTGTGTGTGTGTGTGTGTGTGTACTTAATTCTCCCTAGGTTTTGCCTTATCTGTAGTTATCTTCCTAAAAATCCTAGTCAGATCTTCAAACGACTGCTTTTAGTTTCTGTCCATATTCATTTCTTTAGGCTTCTACTGCACCACCTAGAGCCACTGGAGATACATACCAGCAGATCTACTGTTTTGTATTGAACACACAAAACCTACCAAGGCGGGTGAAATTCCATGTCAACAAAAATTCCATTTTGCATGCCACTATGTATCTACACAGAAATCAGGTGCTCATTCTGTAGCTTAAAAATCTCACTCTTAACTGGCTAGAATATATCCCAGCAAGATTATGCAGCTAATCAAAATGCAGAGCACACGTTATAGTCTGCTTTTACAAAGGAGTCAGAAAAAGTAACAGAAAGACTCAGTTTGGTTTGGGTTTTTTTGTGGTTTTTTTTTTTCAGCCTAGAAACCTGCAAATATAGAAGAATCATGGGAGGTATTTGGAAATACTGTTGTTTTAAAATATTTGCAAATGCATGGAACAGTCAATTCCTGCTTAGTATTTTATATCTTTTAGTTTGTCAGGCATATTGCCTGAAGGAACATTTACATTTAAATAACATGAAAAATACTGGCTGAAGACTAAGGGGCAATTTCAGCCAGTGCTTCAACGCTTAGTTACATAAACATTTTCTTCAGAAACAAAGCTTATGTAAGAAGTCCTCACCCACTCCCCTCCTTTCCAGAGACTGTTGTCTTTGGCTGTTCCTTTCTGCTTCACATTACACTTTACTGCCTCCTCACTTGTATTGCTACAATTGTTTGAGCATAATTATATAAATCAGATTGCTGAAACAATTTGGATTTTAAAATGCTTCGTCTTAAAGGGTCTTTATTTTAAAGAAGATCATGTAAATGGCCCAAGTTTATAGCACAACCCACATACATTCTAACTGGTACAACAATATGGTGCTGAAATATACTGTAGTGGGAGGAATAAGCAACTGGAGACAGGAGAAAATGGGGTGAGAACTTCCTAAACTAATTACCTGCTAGAAAGAATATGTGGCACGGTTTTCAGACTTATGAACTTATCACCAACAAGTAAGTTTAGTAACTGTGACTCACCAATGACAAGATTGTCTTGCAACATCTTCTTCCTTCAGCTTTTCTGTACATTTGACTTTTGAAGAAGGCTGTAGGCTTTATCTAAGGGAAAATAAAACAGATTTTAAAAAGAATTCGGCAGAAAACCTATCAGATTACTTTTCTCCAAAGTTTGAAAATGTAAACAAGAAATTGTACCGAATCTGTATCATTAAAATGGCTTCTGTTCTTTTCAGCTTCTGGGAGGAAAAGGAAACAAGTACTTTTAAAACTACATTTTCCTTTTATTTCTCTAATATCTACAGAGTTGCTACTCCCTTTGGGGGTTTTGAGAGAGCGTCAAAGCTGGTGAAATTCAAGGTACCAGATTATAACCTACTCATGCTAAATGACCCCAGGTTCATGATCCTCGCAAATCCTCTTGCTACTAGAAGATCCTTCAATAGGACTCCAAAAGGATGGTCATCTGAGAATATTCCTGTAGTGTTCATTCAGCCTTCAGATTCTGACACCGTTCCAGAAACAGAGGACCTGTGAGAAAAGCTGCACTCTGCATCATACAAAAGCTGAAAGCTGCACATCCATGTATTTTGGTCCAAATATTACTAAAGGCTACCAACAAAATCCTTCCTTGGCAGCTGAAGTATAAGTAATAATGTCTGATGCAGCACCTAATTACATCTGTAGACATAATACAAATAAAATACTCTGGCAAACGTGACAGGTATTTTCTGTTTGTGTTTACATGTTCTTCTTTTACTTCTAAAACCTTTCCTTGTCATTTCAGAACCAGCGTATTTAAGAAAAAAAAAAAAAAGTGACACAACTATCAAGTGATGTGATTTGATAGTTTGATAGGTGTCCTGATTATGGTAAAATGACTGAGCAATATCACAACAGTGCACTCTGACTGCTGCCTGCTCAGAGAAGCTCTGACAAATCACCCAAACCCTGCTTTCAGCCAAAGAATTTTGTCACTACTTCAGTGACAGCAAGTTTAGGCCATTTTCCTCCTTTCTGACTCTTACTCAGCTTTAATTATGGATGTCAATATCCATGTCACCTGGATTTGTTTACAGAAAATGCAAAAAAAATTGGCAATGACAAAGATTACATAGTGGTATGAAAAAGTACAGAGGTATTTCCTGGGTAAGTCTAGAATGTTCAGATTAATCACAACTGAAAAACTCATGAGTGACCAGTTATGTCAAGCATACCAAATAAGTATCACTGAGCTATGTTACCACAAATGCTTTTGTTACTAGAAAGAAATTGCATAGAGCCTCTTCCCCCACAGCCATAGTATATACTGAGACTTCAAAGCAGGAAAGTTTTCTTGCCCTTGAGACCCTGGCAAACTTTGACATTTTAGAACTACAACTATCAGACTTGTATTAAGTGTGCATAACTTCACATGGGGCAGGCAAGAAAAAGAAATTGCTGTTTTTCAGTCTCCCTTTTCAAGTTGCAACTACATTCTGGTAAGAGGCAAACACCTATTTAATAATTGTTTCTAAATGCTTTTGTGTTTGACAAGTATCCAACATCTGCAGGCGGGATATTCTAATATACGGTTTAATTTGTAAGTGTTTTGAAACTGGAAACCTGGCTTCAACCAATGGGCCACTCTCATGTACCCTAGATGCTTCTCCAGGACATTATGGTCTCTAAGCAGTTCCAAGAGGTTTCTGATTATCTCAGATACTCTTTTTTTTTTTTTTTTAATCATTGTATTCATAAAATTTTGCAAGCTGTACGATAACATGCTAGTCAAATTTTATCTCAAATCCACAGATGATGATGATGGTGAGCAAATAAAATGTTTTTCCAGGTATTTTCCTTATTAATGGCTTTGGTGGTGAGCTACAAAAATGAGTATTTCAGAAGGAATCTCAACATCTGAAGAAAAGAATGGTACACATGTAACTTTTCCACCTTAAGTGGAAAAGTTTTGCCTATGCTTCTGTCACTGAAATTTGTGTCTGTAAAAATGGTTTCCATGTTTCAAATCTGATTTAAGACAGCTGGCAAAGGAAATTGTCATCTATTTACTCTGTCACACAAACGGCACAAACAAATGTACAAGTCCTGAATTTATGAAAGAAAAAAAAAAAATCAACCTCACTGACTGGGAACACTTTCCCAGCAAGGGATTTGTCTGGGGACCTTAGCTGCATGCATTGTACAATGATTATACAGACAGTGACAAAACCACTAATTCTTCAAGGCTAAAAATACAATGGCTAAAGAAAAAAAGACCAAACCAATAGTGAGAAGGAATGCAAACATGTTCTGGAGGAGTTTGTTTTTTATGAGCCAGCATAAGCATTTGTAAGCCTATTTGAACAGAAACATGAGAAAATAGGTGCGTAGCATATACACAGTGAGGACTATAAAGAAGGCATACATCATTTTTATTACATACTCTGTAAAAATAACCTATACAGGCAGAGCATGTCTTCTTGCTTCTTATGCAACACACATAATGGTAACTTTAGTTTCCTATTAATCTATACATCCACTGGTGCAGAATGGGCTCAGGAGGCTGAAGATGTTTGAGAAGTACTGAGCCTGCTAGGCATGCATTCAGCTGATGGCCAAAATAACAGCATTAGATGTGGCTGGAAATTACAGACAGTCCTTAACTCCTCAACTTCTGTCTGAGATCTCTGAAATGAGCTGCATCACTGCGAAACTGGTATCTCTGATCCAACTCTCAGCTACAGTTATCAACTGCTGCAGAAGAGCAAGAACTCTGTGCCCCCTGCTTTCCTAACTCTACTACCATCCATGTACATGTACGCTTGTACATCAGACGTGCACAGACGGCTTGTTTTAAAACTGAGGTCAGCTGTCAAGAAGAGTCTGCAGCCATGCTATTTAATCTTCCCACACTGGGTGGCATTTGCCAAACTGCCGGTTGGGAACGGGCCCTCAACCATTCTAAACTCTCGAACCATGCTTGGGAACTGTCTGGGAGAGCGTTAATTGGCAGGAGCTATGACTGCGCAACGTGCTAAGTATTCAACAGCACCAAGGATCAAGTGCCAGTGTCCAGGAATGTTCCATGGCTGCATCAGCCACAATGTAGCCTTACTGTGTAAGTCCCACTGCAATAAACAAATCTCTCTGCCAAAAGCCAATTCCTTTGCCACAAAGGAAAATCTCTTGTTAAGGTTGGGAATTCAGAGATTCCTCTTTAACCTCAATGAGGTTTAGCACCTGCAATTATTGTGTGAGACACATCACACTTGAAACATATCCTATAACTAGAGGAAAGACTAGTTTTGGGTAACTAGTGACAAAGAATTTCAGAGATCAATATTTGTATAATTTCTGTAGACAAGATGGCTCTAAGAGAGAGAATAAAGGTCTAAAAAGATAAAAAAATACATATTTTTAAATTTTCAGTGTTGCTTCTAAAAGCTTCTTTTAGCTGTAAGGAATACAGCTGAAAGGACACATTAAATGGAAAACCAGCCACAAATGAGCCACAGCTTTACACAAGCATAAACATTCACAGGTATATAAATATTTCAGAAAACGTGCTTATAACATCACACACACTTTATCACAAGACACTCACACTTGCTTCCAAAAGAGAAAAAGACTGAAAGATATGACGAAAAAACAAAAATGCAATAGAAGTCAATATAGTTTAAAATGTCTAGAAGTCTTTGTTCCTGAAGTTTTTGGGGGTCATTTTTATTTAAACTAAGGTATCCATTGCAGCATTTTACAAGGAAGTTAAAAAGTCATCTAAGCGTTTCCACAAAAATGTGGTGAATTGAGGAAATAGATTTGCTATTTCCCTATCTATATAAAGTACTCTGTAACTACAGTATTTAAAAAAGAAATCAGATGAACAGTTTTGACTAGCTCCATGAATATAAAGGTTTTTTAAAAACATGTGCCTTAAACTTTTTTTTACATTAAAAACTAGGGTTCATGGCCATGTACTGTCTGCACTGGAGGATAAATTGATATCAGCAATAACAGTAATCAGAAGGAGTTTGTATTTTAACCCTATACAGTTACGGCCTGAAACTATGCTTTTTGATATCACTCACAACATTCCTATGTCATATACTTCGGTCAGACTCATCAAAATTATATAATTGTATTTCACTTTACTTAGCTACGCTAAGAGGCCAAATTACCTAATACGCAAGTCCTTCACTGGCAGCACTGAAATAGTTTCAGAACTACATACAGATTATCTGAAATTTGTTCTTGAATCCAGCAGGCCAGTCTCTTGTACGTTGGATTTCTGATGACGGCTATCTGATTACGTTTGGTTTGTTTGCATGAATGTGCTAACAAAACCCCCCATAAGGTGTCTCTCCCAGTTTCAACAAAAACTGCAGCTGATTTGTTTTCAGGTTGTTGTGCAATAAAGATTATGTATCAGTACCATGAAATGAACAGTTCGTGTTGTTACTTTATTACTGTCCAGGAATACTTTGTTTACACCTATTCTTATATTTTAGATGTCTTCTTTTTTTAACTGTGTATTCCCTTCTTAGACATCTTAAATATGTCAACATGTCTTGGCTGCTTTCCCTCTGCATAAACTATAAAACTGACAATTGGGGAAATAAATTATTATTCTATTGTCTCAAAGTATTTCTGTGTTTTAATTAATTTAACATGCATTGTCTCTACCAGAAGTGGGAAAACCACATTGGCGATGGAATTCTGATCCCAGTGAAATCCAACAAAGGTTTTGATGCTGACCTCTGTGCAGACCACTCACGGCATTTATCGCATCTCAAATGTGTATTTGTAATTGACATGTATGCCACTATCAAAGGCACATTCAGTGTCAGAATGGATGTTTTGGATTGGAAAGCTTGGCCTAATTATGTATGTAGTTCATCTTGCATTGTACATACCATGAAGTGCAAATAACCCTAGCAATGCCTCAAATACTCTGGGAAACCGCATGGAACTGTAGGGAGAAAATGAGCACATATCTACTAAGATGTTTAAAAAATTATTTTCAGACCACCCATGAATAACCTGCACTCTGCTTCAGTTCTTAGATAGCCTTACTAATCAACACAAAATATTCTGGTCTGTACCTAGGACAAGAGGATAAAATATACTTACTGGAATACAGGAAGATTGTGGAGCATAAAATCCCATATATGTTAGATTAGAATTGCTCAGTGTTGGGTCCATAAATTATTAGCAGTCTAGACACAAATACCAGAAGATCCCTACAGTGCTGAAAAGTCACATAGTGGTGGTTCCTTCATTATTCCCAGAGGCTACATACTGTTCAAAACCAAATAAAGTGCTCTAAATTATTTATAAATGAGTATGCCACAGAGCTGTTTTGTAATTCGGCGTGAGAATACAGATGATAAAGAAATCATCAAATTCAGTCAGCATACTGATACAGTTTAAGAAACAAAAATTGCATATAAAATACTCCTACTAAAAGGAAATTAAAAAGCAACTGAAAGAGTAAAATTCTTTTAGGAAATAATATATTATTTTAAACAGCCTGCAGGCTACGTGTTCAGAGTAAGTAAAAACTACTACAAACCTTTAAACTTTCCCTCCAAAAAAGTGAACATGGTTTAAGAGTAGAATAGAAAAGACTCGTAAAACAAAGAGACAAATAAAATTTCTCTGCAAGGAAATAGTAATTAGGCTATCTAAACACAAACAAAGGAAGTTATGACAGAGGTCTCCATGAATGGTATGGAGAAGATGATGAGGGAATAATAACACAGGAACTCTTAGTAAAATGATAAGGAACCAACTTTAATAGAATACTTCTTCAAGGAATGCCTAGTTATAGAACCTGGTGCTATAGGATGTTGCAACCATGACTGCGAGCTGAATCTGGTGCTTATCCTTGGAAAATAGAAAGTTGTGCGGGAAAGATCACCCACACAATTTAGCTGATTTCTTTCTATAAATATCTTCCACTGGGCACTGTTGAAGATTGATAAAAGAAGGATCTGGCAGTCCTATGAGTACTTTCTGGCTGTCTTCCGAAAATCATGCGTTAAAGCATCATCACAATTCTAGCAAGTGTCATTAGTACAGATGTTTATTAATTTACACAAAATATCCATTATGGGAGCAGTTAGAAGAAAGCCAATTTCCACATGTGAATGAGAACACTTAAAACACAAGTTAGAACCAGAGAGAGACAGGGTTAACTTAAAACTTCCTACACAGAGTATGTATGCTGCAGGGAACACAAAAGCCTGACCTCAGCTACGCCTTTAGCAAGACTCCTGAGCCTATGCAGTGAGATCTCACCCTCTCGCATCCACGCACACCATGTTCCACATGTGAAATACCCATCAGCTCACAGTATGTCAAAGGAATTCTTCAGTAAGTTATGATTATTATACAAAGTTTAAGGAAAATAGATAAAAGAGAACATTTCACTTTACTGATTAGAACACAAGAAGAGTCTTTGGAGGTGGGGGGGGGGGAAAGTCCAAAAATCCAAGCTTTGTGCCTGGGATCATCACAGACTGGTTTTGGACACATCTAAAATGTTTTATTGGTTTGGTGGGGGAGGGTATTTTCATTTAAAACAAGAAATTTATTGGTAAAAATAAAGAAACAAAGTAAAAAATAGGTTTACATGAGTAAATGCATAAAATTCCAGGCAATGATGCATTGTGAGGACAAGAACCATTACTAGTAGAATAACATTCTACTTAATTTTACCTGAAATAACGCCTGAAATAACGGATTTCATTCTACAGTGGGCAAATTTTAACTGATAAAAGTATCAACAAATTAGTATTTGATGTTTTTAAAAGAAAGATGTAGCAAACGAAGTTACAGGGTTTTTTTCAGTTACTTTTCTTACAGTTATTTTCCACCAAAATTATTAACTAAATTCAAGATGAATTCACTATATCTTGTTTTCAGATGAAAACTGCGTTTACTGTGAAAAAAAATGTTCATCCAAAACACCCAGCCCAGCATTTGCCATAATTCCCTACTTCACAAAGACATTGTGAGACAAAGCTAAATAACACCTGCAAGAGACAGAGGATCTATAATCACTGTAAGAGTAAAAATAAGCCTGAATATTGTAAGCCAACTATTCTTTCAAAAGCAAACGGAGATTAAAATATTCGATGGAGTTTGTAAAAAGAACAGCCTGAACCTTGCCACTTCAGAGCTCGCTGTACTCATTAATG
>NW_009926551.1:52375-61210 GCF_000696875.1 Nestor notabilis
TGCTTTGCATGGAATGTATAGCTTAGAACTGGATTTCTCTGTAGTTCTGAAGGACATTTGGACAGTCAAATCTTCTTTTCATGAACATGACAGAACTCTTCTGCAAGAAAATACATCCAGTTCCCCTAACATACGAGCAGGAAAAGAATGGAGAAAGATTTAAAAGGAAAATGTAGGGTATGAGGAGCTTTTGGGTGGCATACAGAGCAGAGGGCTAAGAATCACCATGGTGGGAAGGCTAGAGGTCATGCAGCAATCTAGAGAGTAGCACTCCACTTCCTCTTCCTTTGTAAAGTTTCTCTGTAGAGCCAAGTTAGCCAAGCTAGACAAAATAATAACTTTAAATAGTGGTTACTGTTTAACAGTAGTCATTACACTCAAGATTACTGAAAGATGACTATGCAAGATAACTACAAATGACTATAAACAAATATTTGAGGCATAACAGGCTCTTCCTAGGCTGGCCTACTGCACGTCAAGAAGCCAAGTAAGGCTTAATTCTGGCAGCTGAATTCTAGCAGTATGTCATTCCCCAAGTTCTTAATGAGAACATTTTGACTGTTTGCTGGCAAGGGAAAAAATAAGAACATGCTGTTCGAACAGGAAGGAGAAGAGCAAGCTGACTAGTTGCAGCATATTTATTCATACCCAGCTTAGGGTAATTTCTTAACAAACCTTTTTAACCTTTTTTCTTTTTTTCCTTTTCTGCCACATTTGCTTTAACTAGTATTTCAGTTTTAAAGTTTCACCAGACACACATGGCATTAACACTTCCTTATCTGTACAAGAAATACAAGGCTGAATTTGCTTAGGACTGAATATATGTTTTCCACAGCAACATCAAATCTGTGGCTCACAGCCACCCTTTCTTTGGCTTACATATCCAGTTCTTCCCAATTCTCTCATCTTCCATGCAACAAGCTCTGAACCTGTATCAGACAGCCTTTCCCATCAGTTCCTAAGCACATGACCTTGTATTTCATATTATTCTATCCCATTTTATTTCTCTACTCCTCAAGGTCATCCAATTATTCCAGTATGACATGACCCTAACAGGGACTGTTTCCCAATTCTGTGATGTCAACAAATTTCATCAGCAAGTTCTAGTTTTTGTGCCAACATCACTGATGAGAATATTAAACAATACCAGTTTCAGTATCAATTTTTTGATACAGCTCTAACAGCTCCCCCCCTGCCATTCAGCATAACATATTGCTGCCTTTTCCTCTAAGGTATTTCTTTGTCTGCGCAACAATTAATTTACTAATTGCCCCCTTCTTCAGTTTAACAATTTCATTGGTCTAAAAAGCAGTTAGTGTGTCACAGAAAGAAAGCAGGCAAGTGTAGCATGATCTGTCTACGGAAAAAAGATATTTCATCCTATTTACTTCCATGCCCCTTTTTTTTTTGTTTCTCCAGGTTCTTTTGTTGGTTTTGTTCGTTGGTTTGGTGGTGGTGATTTTTTTAATCTGTAAGAGGAAAAGCTAGAAAGTGCTTATCCTCTACAAAAAGCCAATCTGCCTCGGTGTCCATGTCCTGCCCATGTCACAGAAACTAACCAGTTAAGATGTTAACTGCAGCTTTGGACCTCACCAAGAAAATCTTGACTCCAGGAGCAAGTGGTTTCTGCTCATCCTTTGCTTGCCCAGAAAAACAGTAGTGACATGCTTTTACAACAGAATCAATAAAAGCTTTTACTAAAGGTTAGAAGTGATCTGGCTTTAAATTTAGCTGACAATGTAAACGCCCCCCACAACATTCCCCTGGATTTCTCTACAGTTTAAGTAAATCATAGTATAGAGGTATTTGAACTAGATAGCTCTGGAAACAGAAAAAAGTATGGATGTCTCAGCATGGTAATAGCTACAAAGTCATAATGTTCTCTGATTACTGGGATTTAAATTTTGTACAGATTAAAGTCATATAGATTAAATTTACACTGCAAAGTAATTTACTAGTTTGCAAATGCAAACCAGCTTCTGTGCACAGAAGTGTGGCTATATTCTGGGACCTCTGAAAACTTCAGAAAGGATTAAAAAAGGAAAAAGGAAAGCAATGGTCTAAATCCTAAAACACAATAAGCACTGAGAACACTTAAATCAAATGCATTTTTTAATTATTTTTTCTTTTTTTAGATCAGCCTATTGTCTAACACAATCCCGCTAAATTTTGTTTAGGTATAGACTGAGGTGTGTGAGGTGTGGACACAACTCATATTTTAATCAAATCATGTTCAGTTTCTCACACAGGACAAAATCAGCTTTTAAACACTTGCAAACATTTTTGCACACTATTATCTGAGGTATTAATGTATTTTAGTTCTAATGAGACTGAGTGTGTATTATGTAATGTTATGCTCGGTATTACTCCTCATTCTACATTCAGTGCATACCGCTCTTTTGTCCTCACTTTACTTTACACGGGGTTTCACTCAGAAAGCTCAATTTAGCCACAGAAATCATCTATATGAATCCAAAGAATGAGGGAACATCTCATTCTTATCTTTTTCTGTTGCAGACATCCATTCTTAGTGGTTTATATCCTTAGAGAAAGCAATAAACCAGACCTGGAAATATGAAAGGATTGTGCAAGACTGATGCAACGCAAACAAAGATCATTATTAAAACTTTATGTTATTTTCAAGAGGACACAGCTTCAGAAAAGTTGCTGATATATGCAGCACGCACAGAATTTTCTCATACTTCTACTGTTCCAGGAACTGACTTTAAAAACAGAAAAGCATAAAATACGAAAGGATTTCAGTTGCATTATTGTTCCACAGAAGTAGGTTACTGGACTGGAAACTGGATTATCCAAGAGGAAGATATTAATTTGCAAGATTTAAGCAATGCCCACCCTTTCCCTCGTTCCTAAAGAATGAATACAATCATGCACGCAGAGATCTTGTTCCAGGCCCATTATCATCAAAAGTCTGGAGAATGAAAACCAGTGTTTCTTTTTCTCAGAGTGAAATTCTAGATGACATCAGTGAAATTGCTTTTGCCACCCCATTGGACATTTTAACACTTGAAAAACTACTGGGAAAAAAAATTAGTCAGGGTAATGTGTAATGAATAAGTCAGAGCAAAATATATTGTGTTTATTCCTGCACCTAAAGAGAAGGAAAGTTAAAAAATGGTGATTATGCTCCATGAAAGTGCGTCTACATCTAACTAAGAGGAGGAGGAAGGAGAAGCAACTTGAACAGAAATAACAGGAAGTTTAGAATCTCGGCCCATGAGACAGCCTGCAGCAGGCTCCTCCTTCAAAGTCTGTAATGCCCCTTTATTTAAATTCTCTTGTGGTCTCCTGTGTTCTATATTACCTTTTTTTTTTTTTCTCCTTTTAACCTAGCTAAAATAAACCAACACTCTTTAACACTCTCATTGCTTTTGAAGCTTAACTTAGAGCTTTTATGACGAAAAAAAGAATGATGCTTTTTCAGCCAGGATTACTTTTCTCCTTTCATTCATGCCTTCATACGCGCGCCGTTCCTTTTTCATTCCTTCTCCAGTTCTTATTGCTGTAAACTAACCGTTGTTTTATCACTTCGTTCTCATTTTTCACCTTCACTTTTGCCATTGCTACTCCATATCCTCCTCCTAAATTGTATTTTTCCTCATTCTGTTCTCCATTCTCTGTTTTGCTCTTGCTTAGCCCTTTCTCATAGACCCAGTATGCATGGAGCAGGCCTGCAAGCATGTCTACAAACAGAAGCATAGCCAGAAAGGCTACAAAGAGCAAAATACCTTTTTAACGTAGCACTCCAGAGAGTATAAAAAAAGGAGTGGGAAACTAGCTGACTGAACACATTTGTCTGAATGAGTCTTTGAAGAAATGCTCCACTAACCTATTTTGAAGAAAGAAATGGATGTGGACATATGTATAAATTTTAGACTATATACAGGATGTGGGAATGAGAGCAATCAGATGACTAAGCTTCATGTGACTGCTTGCTACAGGCTACATAAGGAAAACTTTGCTAGAGTATGTTCAAAAGGAAAGGTTGCGGGCATAAGTTCTCATGGTAGAGGAGACTTGAGGACTGAAACAGAGTTTCGTAAAGTTACTCACAAAATAATGTGCCCTCAGTTAGCTTACTGCAAGCTGAACAAGCTGAAGAGAGATTTATTTCTTTTTTACTTGTTCTGCTCTTGTTTTGGAGCTTTTTGTGATAAAACAGGTAAGCATACAACCTAGACAACTTGGACTAAAATGATGTTAGGGCTTCATTTCAGCCCACCTACAAAATGTATATGATGATTATTTTACGTTGCAAACACTAAAAATTACTTTTTCTCTGGTTCGTTTACTGCTTTATAGCTCTGCTTCCTACCAATCTGTTTTCCATATTGGTAACTCTTGCAGCATTATGAAGAGCACCAAGCTAACCCGTCAGTGAAAAACCACTGCTCCTGAAGACAAGTAACTACAAGAGTGTCTTGGAATTTGAAAATTTTTTTTTTCTCCCCTCCAGGCAAAGAAGTTTAAACATATTGTCCTGGATTCAGCTGTAGCAGTTATTTTTCTCCTTCCTACTAGCTGCTGCAGTGCTGTGGTTTCAACTTTAGTCTGAGAACAGTGCTGATAACACACCGGTGTTTTCTGTCGCCGCTAAGTAATGCTTACTCCAATCAAGGACTTTTTCAGTCTCACGCTCTGCCAGTGAGGAGGGGCACAGGAAGCTGGGAGGAAGCAGAGACAGGGCACCTGACCCAAACTGGCCAAAGGGGTATTCCACACCACAGCACGTCATGCCCAGTATATAAACAGGTGGGAGTCACCCGGAAGGCACAGATCCCTGCTCGGGTTGGGCTGGGTATTGGTCGGTGGGTGGTGAGCAATTGTATCCTCTCCCCTTGTTATTTCCCTTATCATTATTATTATTGGTGGTAGTAGTAGTGGTTTTGTATTATACCTTAGTTACTGGACTGTTCTTATTTCAACCCGTGGGAGTTACATTCTTCCAATTCTCCTCCCCACCCCTCCAGGAGCAGGGGGTTAGAAAAGAAGGTGGGGAGTGAGCGAGCGGCTGCATGGTTCTGGGTTACCGGCTGGGCTTAAATCACAATATAATCTGACATTACCCCAAAGCTTTAGAGAACATCAATATCACATATTCTTAAGTAGTTTAGCAATACAGCATCTTAAATAATCCTTACTTTACTTAATCAAGCTTTATCCTGTTATTTCTACACAGAATAGGGCCTAATGTCCCTGATACCTTTCAAAGTGCAGATTCTTCTTGAAGAATTGTTTTCTTCATTCTTTTTCTTCTCAGCAGAGTAGCAGAGTCTCAGACACTCTCTTAAGAGCTTAGTAGTTACCTCACAAAAACACAGTGTTTCCCAGACACTGGAATTAAACACACTTTACAATTATAATGGGAATGTCTCATAAATGTCTTAAAATCAATGATAAATGGTACTTCATCACACATAACATTCTCTGTGAAACGCCAGAAAAACAGACTGGACCATAACAGGCAGTATAATGTGTAGTGCTTCCAGTTAAAATTATTTTTAAAATATTTAACTAATGAACCACACCTTAAATTCTGCATTAACTTGTGGATTTTTCTGCCTCACACCCTACACATTATTTATGAATTATTTTTTGCAAAATGTCCCAGTAAGTACAGGCACAGTTCCTGTTGAGTATACGTAGTTGATCTCACACGATTATCAGCTCATAAGAAGGAAGAAAGATCAGTGCAAAAGCCCAAGAGTAGCAATGAAAAAACCCCAAAAAACTGATTAGCTCTCAAGAAAACATGACTTAACTAATTCTTTAAAACCCACAAAATCTATTCTTCTACCCCTCTAATGTGAGAAGATTTAAGCAGACATAATTTCTTTATGAATCATCTGAACATCAAAAGGATAGTAACCTGCTTGAAAAGGTTGTTGAAAATGTGTTCCAAGTGTTAAGAAGAAATATGAAAGAAAATAGAGAATAGGTGTTCCAGCACAGCAACAGGTATGAAAATGTTCATAGAAACACTGTGTATACAAAACACGTGATACAATAAAAATGTTTCAGAGGAATGAATCACAATTTATTTACAGATCAGCTGTTGGCAACAACAGTATAGATGACACTAGAAGCTGACAGTTCTAACATGAAAATAAACCCTTTTGTGTGCAGCTGTGAAACAGACTTGCAGCTCATTCATCAACTAAAATGAAGTATGATGCCTGCACCTTTGAGAAAAAAATATTTAATGCAATTACTTTGAAACCTTTTGAAGTCTCCTAACTATGCTGAAATTTTTCTTTTGCTGCATGACTTACTATAAATATGTGCAAACCCCAGCACCCTGGATATGCGTAAGGACTTGGATACCGTCCACCTCCATCTTCCAGCTCTGTGTTTTGTGTCACATCACAAACCCCGCCTCTCCGTCATCACTCTGCTACATTGATCTTTCTTCCTTTTGAAAATCCTTATATAGGCCTGTTAGCCTTGAGCCAATCTGAATGGTTGGATTACTGAGCAGAACTGTAAAATCCTATTTTACTTTGGATCCCTCCCCTCCAAGTTTAGGGCCTTTTCAACTCTCCAGTTTAACAATCTATGTTACTAATACTACCAAACTTGACATAAATGTCAGTACTAACACCGCATAAACATTCTTCTGCATTATGCATAGCACATATCCTGTACTGACAATAACTACAACAGGAAATCATTTACCCTTGTAACATTGCTTTGTACTTGCAACATTTATTCTAATTTTAAAGTTCTTCTGTTACCTCATTTAGGGCTTCCTGTGCCACACCTGTGCCATTCTCTGTCTGAACTCTGTGGAAGACTATCAAGATTCACTGGTAGAGAACCTTAAAATATACCATAATTAAAGCTTGCAGACTACACTTACTGTGAGAAAAAAAGGAATAGGAAAAAAAGAAACAAAACCCCACAATATAAATTCTAAGGGACTTCTAAAAGATTAGTAGTAAAAAACAAATCTGTGCTGAAGCAAGGGCAGAAGCAAAGAAGAAAACAGAGTCCATGGAGAAGCAAAAATATCAAAACAAGGTCATAATCAGAATGAGGTCATAATCCCATTTTGGGATCCACAGATGCCTTTGCTTGACTGCAAAGTAGTAATGCAGGGATCAAGGACTAAACTAATACTAACCAAAACGATAAGCAGAATGTTCCTTATAAATATAGAATAACAAGATGCACTAATGCAAAACAGGATTTTTAATGGTAATGTTAAAATACCAACTTTAACATGTTTTAAAGTTTGTAGTGAGAACTAGAAATTCAAATATCTACCAATAAACAGCTAAAAAAGAACTACAGAAAAATGCTAAGAATGCTAATTGTGCCAACAAGCTGTATGAATCTTAGCACCATGAGAGAATTTGATATTCAATTCCTTTCAGAAAAAGAGAGGCAAGCAAATAGGGTATCTGTTAAAAAACTAAGAAGTGTATATACATATATGCCAACTACTAGCCATAACATCTGAAAGCCTCAAGAAAGAACACTTCATAAAAATCCTGTATTAAGTAACTCCAACTAGTGAACAGGCCTATCCAATTCACTGAAAAATGCAGCCATATAAAAAAAATAAAATAAAAAAATATATACATGTAACAAAAGCCTGGAAAAGCTTATGAAAATCTCCCTAAAGAACTTTTGGGCTTTTTCAAGTCAGAAGTTAGCAACTTCATGAAAAACAGAGATTGAAACAGAAAATTGCCTTTGTCAGTGTGCATCTTCACACCAGCAATACAATGGAAGACTACCAAAAATAATCTGATCAAAATGTATTAAAATTGATTTTTTAAATGAAAATGGATACAAGAGCAATACAAGTACACTATATAAATAAGGCAGTGAACTAATTTGATGCAGTGCCTCATGTTCCACACTGTCAGCTCTGGAATGAAATGTTACTGCAACCTGGACGACCCAAAGGAGAGGCAGAAAGGGAACTTTACAGGGAAACTATTTAGTTTACTATTACAGGAGATGCTACTGGAAAACTGAACATGCTTTTATATACTTCTCCAACCCCATCAGACCATGAAAAAGGCAGCAGGGAGAGAGAGAATACAAGAAGTTACATTCAGCAGCATGCACCAAGAACTGAAGTTGGCTGTGGTAATACTTAAAATACTAATCTAGAAATGAAATGTTAATGAAATCTCCTTGTTTATCGAAGATGACAACAATGCAATACAGAAGGTACCTGAGCAACAAGAAAGATGAGTATTCATCATGTTAATTCCTTTCAGGAATAATAAAAGGAAACACCCCTCCTTCCCCAAAATAACAGACCAGATAAAAATCATAGGACACATGACTTGGGGCAATGACCTTCGGGTAGGTGTATATGTAATATAGGACCTTTTTGGGTAACATGGAATATGTACACGTGTTTGGGGTTTGGCTTAAGAGGTGCCCTCGCCCCACCAGACACTGGAGTGACCGTGCTGTTTTGTGAGCACCTCAAGTAAAGCCCAATGTGCGTAGACAGATATCCTGAAACGAGCCTGGAAAACAATTGCTGGAAAAACAACTGCTGCCTCGTTCATTTTAACGGGCTATTAACTCGAAAACCCCGTGGTCTGGAACAGCCCCAACAGAGGCTTCCTGGGCTGCGACCGCACGTCTGTAAGAGCTGCTTCCAGTTACCTCAGGAGCCACCTCAGCGGCTTTCACACTTGGGACAACCGCACCCTCAAGCACTGGTAAGAAGGGGATGGAGGACATGAGGGCTGCGGCAACCCCTTACCTTGCTGCGGCTGCCCCGGCCCTCTGCCCTCGGCATACCGCAAACACCGGAGACGAGACCCGACCGACCCACCCCATCCC
>NW_009926552.1:0-11330 GCF_000696875.1 Nestor notabilis
TACCAAAGCGCAGCAGGCGGCGGGGGGGGGAGGGAGCCGAGTACCGCCCCGGTCAGACCACAGCGTACCGCGCTGACGGGGGCGCGGCGAGTCACGACAGGGCGAATGGAGAAGCGACCAACGTATTTTATCTGAATGGTTTATATACATTCGCCGCCTCAGTTAGATACTAAGTGAGTAATAAAGACAAAAGACTAATATGATGTAAGCAGCTCTAAGTCCTGTTTTTCTGGCAACCGTTCTGCCCAGGCTCAGAGCGTGCTTTGCTATTCACAGCCATCACCTGCACAGGTCACCTCCGCTACCTTGAAGAGATCTTTAACGTTGTGGGAATGGCTTTAACCTGCCAGAGAGGAGACTGAAATGAGCTCTTAAGACAGAATTTCTTCCCTGTGAGGGAGCTGAGGCGCTGGCACAGGGTGCCCAGAGAAGCTGTGGCTGCCCCATCCCTGGCAGTGTTCAAGGCCGGGATGGACACAGGGGCTTGGAGCAACCTGCTGGACACAGGGGCTTGGAGCACCCTGGTCTAGGGGAGGGTGCCCCTGCCTGTGGCAGGGGGTTGGAACTGGATGAGTTTTAAGGTCCCTTCAACCAAAACCAGTCTGGGATTCTATAATTACCGTGCATGAAGTCACTGACAACCAAGCAGAAGCCAGGGGCTTGATGCTTGAAGCTTACCGTGCACATCAAACTTTAGAAAAGCTGGAATTTAAATGATGGATTGGAGAGGGGGCTTAGAAGATTGATGACATTTTCCCCACTTTAAGCACAGTTTCACCTCCAGAGCATGTACTTCTAGTAGTTACCATAGTTGTGCTTGTTGAACATGAATTATGAAAGACAATGTATATTACAGTGAGCTTTGTACTGTCTCCTTTGATTAAAAAAAAAGAAAATAACAATCAGGCTCAATTAAAATAGGATGTAAGCATAACAAACAAAGCCTCAGACTGGGAATTAAGATTTACTTCAGTTCCTGGCTCTGTCACTGTCTTCCACGTTTCCTCATCGGTGGAGTCAGAACAGTCCTTACTGCCCCAACATGGTGCTTTGGTTCCTCAGACAAAAACATGGTCCTGTGAGATTAGCATTAATCTATTATTTTAAGATATTTCCTCTTTAAAAAGCCAAATACAAATCGAAATGACTCATTGTGTATTGTTTAATAAAATCACTTTAAATATCCTAGCTTCCTCTTTGACTCTTGGGTATCTGAGAAGACCTGCAGCCCAATTTCATTTCAGTCCCAATTCCTGCCCTCAGCCAGCTTCCTGTGACTTGAGGGCAGATATGCTTTACATACAGAAGTTCATAAAACGTATCTTGTTTTGGGTTTTGGTTTGATATTTAAATCATCAGACCATCAAGCCACCCAGCCTGGCAACTTCTGAAAGTTTTTCCCCTTTCTCTGCCTCCACCTGCAGTCACACAAGAGAAGTTAACATGGAGAAACCAGAACGGAGGCAGAGGTAAAAATACACGTTTTAATTCAGAACACTTAGTGTATTTACAGTAGATAGTTTCTCTCTGGCCAAGGGATGAGAGACTAAAACCCGTCCACATTACAAGTTAGCCTGCACCCAATGCAGGCTAATTGATGTTTGCTATTTACACTTCACCCAGTGTAATACCATGAGAAACTGATGGTGCAAGCCTGGACACAGTACCAAATGGCTTTCACACCCAGGCAGCAATCACAGAATGTAGCCCAGGAAGTAGTGTGAAGTTATTCAACAGTTGCTAAATATATATATATATGTACACAGTCCCATTTGCAGTTAGATCAGATCCAGCAAATCATTCAGAGAGAGATCATCAGGTAAACACAAGTCTACCAACCTGCGTGCAAGCACAGATGTGCAGAGGTGTTCATGCTACCAGGTACATAGGTACCTTCTCACTCAGACAGATGCATACATTCCTTCCCACTCTGCCCTTGGACAAACACACAGGTAGGTGTTTTGTTAATGCTACCTTACATAGTTTCTAGGTATAGGAAAAAAAATTGAGAAAAAAGCACCAACCTTCTCATCTGACTCACTGTCTCATAATCCTTGTTTCACTTGAACCTGAGGGAAATGGGTGTGTGGAAAGGGTAGCATCCTCCCGTTTTGCACAGCGCCATCACGTCTGAATTTCCTTGCCTCTTTTGCCACAGACATAACCAGTTGATGCCGAAAGGGGGCAGTCCTCTCCTACTCCCAGAAAGACGCACAACCTCCCTCCACTTCCCGTGAGTCAGATTTAGCAATCCCAGGGCTGCAATGTGAGCCAGTTCAACTATCTGATCTTGCAGAAACATAGGTCTGCAAAAAGCGAGCAAGTACTTCACCACCTGAACAGCCAGCTTAACCAAGACACCCTACAAGTTTACCTATCATGTGCTGCATGGAGCACCTATTTCAGGAACAACTTGTCCATAGAGCAGCTGATCTAAGTCACTCTGAGCTCCTGTTTTCATCTTGGTCAAACTCACACACCACTTCTTTTATTCTTTCCCTCCCTGGGAAAGGAGTTGTTGCAGAGGTCTGTCTTGGCTTACAGGCACTGGTGGATGAGAAGCAAGCCTCAGCCTTCCTCCAGCACAATATGCTGCTGTTTCCAACAAACCCAGCTGAGTGTTAAGAGAGATAGGGAGGTATGGGAAAAAGAAGACAGGAAAGGGGGGGACTTATGATCATCTTCTAACAGTCTCAGCCAGGGCAACTGACGCAGAAATAGATTTAAGATGGCTGTGGAAGCTGCAAGGTTGAGGAGAACTCTGGTTTAAGCAAAGCCTCTTGAATGGCTTCACTGCAGCCACTCAGCTCCATCTGGTTGAGAACACAGCTGATGTGCTCCACAGTTGCAGCATGGCTCATCTGCAGTTTCCACAGTCTAAGCATTTCATACTGGGCATCTCGGAAACACCGATGCTCCATCTCGATTCGCTCTAGATCATGGTCACTCAGCCCCAGACGCCGCACAAACTCTTTCCACCGAGATGGCGGTACGTGATCCACCACAGTGTAGAGAATAGAAGGGCCTGTGAAACAGGAATAAATAGCGTGAGAAACAATATTGTGCAGCCTCAAGGAGAACACGAATAAATCCAGGGCTGGATGGTGCCTTGGGATCATGCATTGCCTGCTCCTGCTCATTTCTTCTACAGAGTCACACAGATTTGCTCTTATGCCTCAAAATGCAAAAGGAATGCTTCTACATGCTCTTAGGTAAAGTTATGAGCAAAGCTGAGCACATATGTTTAGGCCTTGCTACCACACATTCCTGCAAAACCAAAATGCTCTGGGTCACCACACATGACAATCCATTTTGCTGGTAGGGGAAAAGGACACAGAAAGACCTTGCATAAATATTTAGCACATAAAGCCTTACAGGCTCTGGGTGTGCTTCTGCCTTTGTGTCACGCCTCAAGTATAGACATGGGTCATATACATTGGGTAAGGTCTGTCCAACATCCTCCTAAGCTGCATGTGCATAACCAGGTTCTCATGTGCCTGGGGAAGGCGGGAAGGATAAGGGAGTTTCACTTACTGTCTGGAAGCTGTGTCTTCCTGGCAGGTCTGACACAGTCCGGGAACTCATGTGAGCTTTGTGGCAGAGGTGCGGATGGTGGTGCTGCATTCACCAACAATTCTGTTTCTTTCCGGGACTCAGGAAGAAGCATGGAAATTTCACCTCTTTTTTCCTCAACCTGAAAGACACATTTTCTTAGTCCTGAATCACCTGCAGCAGGACAACACACCTGTCTCTTGCAAGGAGCCACTAGCTTTATAGATCAACATTTATCCAAGATAGGTGGGGAGCAGGTGCTAAGGTTTTAATTCTTCCTATATGCCTTGTTTGAGCAGAAGGCATCAAACATTTCTTTCCAGCAGAACCCAAGGAGTTTAACTCCCTTCTGGCATCAAAATACTATAGTCTGGCAGAAACTATTTCTTTACAAAACCAAGTAAAGCTGGTACCCAAAATCACCACCATTTTAGAAGCTCCACATGCCACCGTTCCCATCAGCCTGTAAAGGCTCTGAAAACCCCACCTCAACTACTGCTTACTTGCAGAACCATGGAGATGAGAGAAAACTGTGGGGCAACACTGACTGGTTTGTAGGGTCAAGATCTGAAGTAAAATTAGTTAAATCCTCCAAGCTTGGGGCATAACAGGGAGAAAAAGGGATTAAGGACCAGCTATCTGGGAAAAAATGCACAAAGAAAGAAAAAGGCAAAAAGGCAGGAGTTTGAAAAGCATCCTCTGGAAGAGGGGAAGTAAAATGTTGCTGGCTCACCCTCAAGAAAACTTCTGAATTAAAAAACCCTATTACCCAGCTCATTTGAAAACAGCCCCATGGGGAAAATTGTTACTCTGGATCCCAGGCTAACATAATTGAGAGCAGAAGGAGAGCTCTTATACCCATGATCTTGCTCACCTCAGATACTGTCTCCCCAGTTGTCTGCGGCAAAGAGACTTTAAAGAAAAGAAAAAGCAAAAATTATTTTCATCTCATCCCCCACACAAAAAAAACACAAAATCCCGCCCCCCCCCAAAAAAAAAGGAAAGCAGCTATTCAGTCATGCCCTCAAAAAAGTTTTCTAGCAAAATGCGTATGTTCCAGCAATAAGCTCACATGCACTTCCAGTCCCAGCGATGGGCATGGATACAGAATTGCAAAAGCTACTGCGCCAGTAAGCTTAGCTGTCGAGTTCTCATGTTCCTTTGGCCTTGCAGCAAAGCAGAGCAATGGGATCCCACTTTTTCCCCTCCCTCACACGTATGCATACGCACACACACACAGAGAATGATGTATATCCCAAACAACATCACCAGGTATGGTGCTGTACTCACCACAGGAGTAGGAAGATGATGTTATCCTCTTTTTCTGGATGAGCTTCACTACTTTTTTTACAATATAGAGGATGAAGATAATTCCAAATATTGCAACGATGATGCCAAGGACAAGGCTCCCATCTGGACAAAAGGAAGACAGCAAATGAGTGAGTGACTGAGAAAGGAGGAGGCGAGTGCTAGAGGAGGAACAACAAGTGAAGATGTGTAAACAGTAGAGAGAAAAAGAATGGTTTGAGAGAATGGAGAAAAGAACACTTTACAAAAGCCATTAACAGAACAAAAGCCTCCACTGAAAAGATACCACTGCCCGTCAGTTCCCCCAGTACTCACTCAGCCCAGTTGAAGTCGGTGAGGCAGTCACTGGGCTATGACAATGCAAGCATTCTTCACCAATGCAGCTGAAAGAGCAAATCAGAGGTGAGCATGCATGAAATGAAACACCAGCCATTTGCAATAATCCTAAGTAACAGACAGCAGGGGGGTTGGAACTAGATGATCTTAAGGTCCTTTACAACCCTAACTATTCTATGATTCTATGAGCCTGCAAAACAGAGAAATCACAGTGTGGCTAGTGACTTTGGGTTCTTAGTGGGCCAATGCCTACACAGAGAAGACTGAGGGTCACAGAGGGGAAGACCCAATTGCCCCAGAAAGGCAGAATGTTATAAAGTTATGCTGAGATGGACAGAGCCTTGAGAAAAATTTCCTCCTGTGGGGTTGTCCTTTGTTCAGCTGGAACAGTTATTTTTCTCCTTCCCAGTAGCTGGTGCAATGCTGTGTTTTGGCTTTAGTCTGAGAACACACTGATGTTTTAGTTGTTGCTCAGTATTGCTTACCCTGATCAAGGACTTTTCAGTCTCTCATGGTCTGCCACTGAGGAGGGGCATGGTAAGCCAGAAAGGAGCAGAGACAGGACACCTGACCCAAACTGGCCAAAGGGGTATTCCATACCACAGCATGTCATGCCCAGTATATAAACTGGGGAGAGTTACCCAGAAGGCCCAGATCGCTGCTCGGGTCGGGCTGGGTATCGGTCGGTGGGTGGTGAGCGGTTGTGTCCTCTCCCCTTGTTATTCCTCTTATCATTATTATTGGTAGCAGTAGTGGTTTGTATTATACCTTAGTTACTGGAGTGCTCTTATCTCAACCTGTGGGAGTTACATTCCTCCGATTCTCCTCCCCATCCTTCCAGGAGCAGGGGGAGGAAGAAGCAGGAGGAGTGAGTGTGCAGCTGCATGGTGCCGAGTTTCTGGCTGGGGTCAAACCACGACAGGGGCTTGTGTCTGCCGTCTCTCCTATGAAGGATATGCCCCCTTCAGTGCAGGGGCATACAGAATAAAAAGCTCACCTGTTGCAAGGCTTGCAAACATTACTAAATGTCAGAAAGAATCCAGGCTTGCACCTGCAAATTGTGTCTCTTTTCTTTGTACCTGTAGAGAAAAGAAGAAAACATTGCCATGATGTGGACAAAGACAGAAACAAAAGGAGAAAAATCCACTCCAAGATGGGTGGGAGATTATCCCTCCGAGTTTGGAGAACTGCCTCTGAAGAACAGAAAAAAGGATTCAGTCTACATTTGAGAACAAGGTTTGGGAAGGATAAAAATAATAACAAATAAGGGTACCGCTGTCCTGGTAAGCAGGGAAAGGGACTAAAATTACAGTGCAGCTGAAATTGGTCTAAAGGATAGTGACAGTTCCAGTGCAAAAGTGGGAGAAGTCACTCAAGTTCAAGCGTGACAGGAAGAAATCGCATTAATCAAGCAAAGATGAGGGAGAAGTGGTACCCTAGCAGCTGGGGCTGGTGAGGAAGTCAGTTCAGGGCAAGGAGAAATCACTTCAAGCCATGGGACACACATTCACTCCTGTCATCTGCTATGCTGTGAGTGGAAGGGGTAAGAAATCAAAGATATATTGTTTCTAAGTAAGTTACACTATGGAGTCAGAGTAAAACCAGCACAGGCAGGAGCAGACAAGAATAGTGATGGAAGGACATAAACTTGGCAGGAGGGGAAAAGGTACTAGAACAAGCAGCATGCATTCTGTGACAAGTGAGGGACAGGACTAAAGCAGTTCTACATTAGCCAAGAGGGAAGGAAATTGTTCAAGGCCAGTGCATGATGATGACCCTTCAGGGTAGGCGTAAGTGTGGAAACTGACAGAGAAAGATTACCGAGCACCAGAAGGAACACATGCACCAGGGGGACAACAAACCTCACACTACACAGGGTATGAGACAGGAAAGGGGTCAGGAGAAGTGTAATTTGCAAAGAAGATGAGAGACCTTGAGGACAACAACGCAAGGGGCATGAACAGAACAAGACTACAGCATGAACTGGAGGGCTGTAAGCAGTATTTGGTTAAGATCTCTGTTTCCTGACTGGAGATGAGGCAGCTTAGGACAGCTAACATGGGTACTTCTCTCAGACACCTGCACGATTCCCAGGTTTTGCCCAATGCCACTGGGTGTATAGTTCAGCACTACCTGAGCATCTCTTGATCTCATGACACCTGCTCTAGAGCATAAAGACCTTGCTTCAGTACATGCAAGCCAGAGGTACCAGAATTGAGTAAAGAGTATCTCCTTGTAACAGCCAAAATCAAGAAACCATTCACAGAAGGAAGACAGAAACTGTGATAGGAAACAGGGATTGATACCAAGGCAGGCAAAAAATGGCAGTCTTCCTGGGGAAAGGGGGCAGGCAAAAACAAGAGCTGATCCAAAACTACAAACTTCAGGGCAAGGTGCTGCAGCATCTCAGAAAGTAAAGAGAGGGCTGTTAATGTCTACCCTAGAACAGTAGGAGTGTACTGGAGCCATATCCATGCCATACTCACAGTTGGCAATAATCCCATTGACACAAGAGGTGCAGTTCCTGCACCGGAAGAGATCGGCCAGGCCAACCTTGTATTGGTTCTTCCGACAGCCACATACGGTATCTTGCTTTGGGGTGCAGGGAGTCTCTACTATCTGCCGGAATTCTGAGGAAGAAAGAAGTGATTATTCCAACCTCTTCCTTCACCTTCAGCTGAAAGCACTATTACGATGACAGGCACTGTGATCCCCTAATCTTGCCAGGAAAAGGCCAAAAAGGCCTGCAAACTGTCTCAGACTGTAGTAATTTGGTAACCCTCATTCTTGCTGTCCCCAGTCCCTTCCCATACACTGTCCTTCTGCCCAATCAATTTGTTCATTTTTCCAAGCTTCCTTATTCACCTTACCATCCCCTCAAGCCCCAACTCGCCAACTACCACACTTTTTCCTCAGTTCTGTAGATAGCTCACCTGTACGGCAACGTGTGCACTGGAAGCATTTAGACATGGTGTTATCCACAGCTGTGAATGTGCCATGAGCACATGGAAGACAGATGGTTGCCTGGTGAGGCCGATCACAGTCTTTTGCCTTGTAGGTTCCTGGAATAAAATCACTTATCAGAAGCAATCAGTGTGAAGGACACAGACGGCCCAAAAGAAGAGACAAGGAATACAGTTTATCTGGGTAGGGATAGGTGCCAAGTAAAGAGAGCACTGATGCAGCTGTAGGACAGAGACAGTTTGAGTGCGTAGGGAAATGCTCTAAGGTGAAGGTCACTATTACTGTCCTTTTTCTACATACCTGCATGGCATCTCATGCAGCAGTGGGTCTCTCTGGGATGTAGATATTGTCCCAGTTGACACTGAGTCTGCCTTTTTTCTCTCAAGGGTCTAGAGGGGTCTCTTCCATCCAAACCGACCTGATGGACTTGCAGTGTGTATGCTACTGGAGAAGTTTCTGCAGATTCCTTCGTCAACATGCAGACAAATGTTAGGATAACCTGTAAATACAAAGGGAAAAAGGAGGGAGAGGGAAAGGAAGAGAGAAAACATCATATCCCCTTGCAGACTGCACAGCTGACTTCAGCACTTAAACTTAAATGTTATTATAAAAGAGAGTTTGACTGACAACAAATTCTGGTATTAGGAAAAAAAGACAGCCAAAAACCCTCATGCCTGTCATTTGTGTTATTAATACTCCATAAACGGTCTCTATGACAAACTGGTTGTATAAAAAGCAAATGGGTTTTTGTGATGTGCAATTTATAGATGCCTTGAAAATGCTGCCGCTTGCAAGAAAGTTACTTAAGAACACAGGAGTGTTTTTATTGAGGGAGGCAGTAAGACTGCCCATCCAGAAACAGTTCCAGAGACAAGAACACATCCAGTACTTGCAGTTCTACTGAATAAATAAACCAGATGGGAAGTCTGGAATACAAAGGCAGAAAGGATCTCACTGCAGGCAAAGTACAGAAAAACTTCCAGAACTTCTCCTGAGCAAGCCAGCCCTAGGAACCTGGGAAAGTTAGGTTTTCAACTTCTCCCCCTGACAAACGTACATTCTTCCTCTTAAACTGAAGCCGCTAACATTCAGTCTGAAGAGTCTGCCATAAAAATGTGCACTTTTTTCCCTTTTTTTAATTATTCCTGCAGGATTTACTTGCTATTCTTAATTTTTAAGATGACAGTTGTCAAGAATTTTGACAGAAATATTAAGACTGGCATGACCGCTGCATGACTGTAAGGGAGCACAAGTGTGTGTACACACGCACACAGGAAGGAACAGCAGAACAAAGGGTTAAAAGAGCAGCCTGTACTGATAATGGATGCCATTCCCTGGACATTGTTTTCAGAACACTATTCCCAGCACTGAAATTGAGAAATGTGCTGGTTATTTCATGGCCAAAAGGTCTCACTGATGAGAGCACAGTGCAGATGACTCATCAGCAAAAGAGGCACCAGGAGGATGGTCACGAGACTGCAGCAGATCACTAACACGATTTTTTTGCCTGTTGGCCCGACAGAACAGACCCTCAGCATCTACTTCAAATGTAAATTCAGACAAGCTAATAAGCATACAAGAATAAAAAAGTTAAAAAAACAAAGCCAGGAAACAACTCGGCCCAAGATTTATGGAGCCTGAACCCAGCAAGTTTCTATGGCAAAGGCCCATCCCATTCCAGCTGATGACTCCCAAAGAGTATGATGGAATTATCCAAAACCTAGTTTGAAGAACCCCAGTGGCACAATCAGGACTTGACAGCCATAACAGCATCCCTTGCCAAATGTGCTGCACACAAGCGATCCTGGCCACATCATCTGGACATGTACCTGTTGGTACTTCTGAGTATGTCATGGAGAGTGTGTAACAGTGTAGTCCACGCATTAGATTGAGTGAATGCATGAAAACCAACTCATACTTTTGCAAATAAACACCACCATGCCCTGTCCATATGATCTCCCACCGAGTTTTACTACACCAATTTCCCATTTTTCCCAGCTTGCTTTTGTGGAGGTGGTAAGATGCCTGTACAGGCACAGCTTCAGAGTTCAGTTTCCTTCTGCATTTTCAGGTAGGAGAGTTATAGCAAAAGCAAAGTGAAGCAATAAGGGCAAACCACAATACTGATACCAGTTCTGTGGTTGCAAGCTTAAGAAAGGATATGCAAAATGAGATGGCTATGACAGCTCCACGCTGTCCTGTTGCTCTCTCAAAATTAAAGCCTTGGGGAGGAAGGTACATACATGAAAGCAACTTAAAACCACAAGCAAGATAGGAACTTGCAACTCTGACAAAGCAAAACCCCCATTTTTCAGAGAGCTCTGCCAGATAAAGACATATTCAATAGACCAGATGCTAAAATGGTGAACAGGAAAAAGAAAACCACATATTTAAATACTGTTGTTCCAAGCTTAATTATCTGACCACAGGATAAATGTGAGCTCTCCAACAACAACCCGGCAAGAAATAAAACTCATCTCAGCAACTGGCAGTCTTACAGATTGATTGACTGCAAGAAAATGGGTGAAAGATCATTCACACAGGTGGCTTGACAGCAAGAATCCTGATTTTCTAGCCAATGATTAATCCCCAACATGGGAATATATACAGCAGGCCCGTAAGTCAGACAAGTCAGCAATAGAAATAACAGAGAAAAGCATCAAAGACCAAGCCAAAACCACAGAAAACTGGCCAGATACACCTTAAACCCCACACACATAAAAAAAAAAAAAAAAAAAAAAAAGGCAGGAAAGGTGTTTTAAATTTTTCAGATTAAGTGAAAGCATAACATAAGTGTAATCATAACAGAGTTAACACATTATTACTGATGACAATTGGAGAGTCACAAACCACAAGTGATTCACAAACCAATGACTCGGCCTTCCAGAAATATGTATTCACATAGCAGAAAAAAAAACCCACCACCATCTTCAGCAGCTCCCCAGGCCATCCAGCAGCTGCTGATTTACACCAAGGACACACTTCATGAAATTCAGGAAATACATTCAATTTGAATAGACTAATAGGCTAGACTATTTCACTCAGAAGGGCCCCCCAGTGATCACTCAGTCCAACTGCGTCACCTATTCTGGGCTGACCAAAAGTTAAAGCGCTTTATGTTGTGAGGGCATTGTCCAAGTGCCTCTTGAACACTGACAGGCTTGGGGCAT
>NW_009926553.1:0-3952 GCF_000696875.1 Nestor notabilis
CCCTCACCATAACTGTATCTGGTGCACACACTTCTGGCAAAATAAAAATTTCGGCACACAAATCAAGGTTAAGTACATCTGGATAGTTTTTGTTTCAAATTGGATGCACATCAAGTTTTTCTGGATTTTGGTTAAACTAGTTTATCCTCTTGAATGATTACTCTATTTCAGTTAAATGAGTGCACTTCACCTCTCAATTTGAATTTCAGTTATGTGTGTCGGCTTCAGGTACCTACAAACTTCTACTTTCAAAGCAAAGGCTTTGTGGAAACTACAGTCTTATGCAACCTCAATTTCAAGAGCATGTGGTAGCTAGCATACAGTAGCTGAAAAGACAGGAAAGGATGCCATTTTCCTAGCAATGACAAGGAAGTTGAATTGTTCATGTGAATTAGCAGCTTAAGATAAAGACTCCAGGGAAGGGTAGATTCACCAAATCTTAAAAACCACAGCTGTTGTGCCTTTTTACTATGTTACACTGCATCAGCTAGCACAAGGTAAGAGCACAGCTTATTTTTACCTCATGAATGCAAGACTCAAGGAATTCATGTTTATTCCAGGAAAAATCACTAGGAAATGTGTCTGTGATCTAACCTCAGGTGTGACCCCTCCATTCAGAATTCGTCATATGTTTCCCATTAAGACAAAACTCTCTTGACACTGTAATTCTTTCTCCCTCCATTTTGAATCTACAGCTTGTGATTGAAACCACTTCCCACACCTTGCAGAAGGTGCGTAACTCCAGTTTTCCCACACGTTCCCCATGCAAAGTCATTTTGGGCTCTCCAGACAAAAATCTGCAGCACAATTCAGAACAGGCATGAAATAAATAACCAAAAGAACACTGCACTTACTTTACTATTTCTCTTCAGTTAGCACAGTAAAAATCTCAGCTTTCAGTTTGCCTAAATGTAACACAGAGAACAGGCACTATAAGGAGAGGAAATAACCTCCACTTTTTCTAAACCACTGTTTCTTCAACAACAAACTTTTTTGCACATATTTAATTTTTCGTCTTGTATACAGTCAGTCTCTTCAGAAGATGACTCACTTCACCTTTTTCAGCACAGATAGGGTAGATGTAAACACACAGGGCCACATTCAGAGGGCCCATATTCCTACAGGAAGCATTTTCTGCTAGCCAGCTTCAGTCCTTTGGAGGCATCTCGCTAGCTTCTTGACTCAGGTGCCTCAGTGCTTTCACCAGCATTATATATTCATGCTGCACTGTATTAAGTATAAAACGTCACCCCCAAACCAGAGCACTAGAAAGTCCAGTGTAGATTCAGATCAGCAAAACCAGCCTCTATCCAAGGGGGCAAGCATTAAGCTCTCATGAATCCTATTTTCTCCCACTTTGTGGGGTAGCCCAGCCTTCCATTGACCTAGATAATGCAAAGATGATTACGCATTTGAATTTCAAAAGAACAAGTAGTGGGCTGTTAGCTCTAACTGCTGCACTCTAATAGGAATATACATGCATGCATACAATTATTGAACTGCTTTTAGAACAGTAAATTATTTCATTTTAACAGTAATATCTACTTATTCATGTACATGTTTTAATCAGGATTTCTAAAATCCTCAAGATAATCTTTTTTCTTGAGTGTGGCTATTATTTATCAGTCTGTTTTCAGCTTCATTATCTTCCTAGCACTACCCTTCAAAATAAACCAAAACCCAACCAGAACATAACAATAACAAGCTCGATAAAACAGTAATGCTGTTTATATTTAAAAGAACACTTTGAGGAAAAATTGAAATGCTGCCAAGACACTTCAGAAAAAAGAGATATGCCACAAAAATGGAAAAATGGGATTTATGAAAGTTATGTGATGCCCACAGTATTAGCATGCTTCTTCACAGGGACAAATGTGAAGGAGAAGAAATATCCCAGATGAAGTATGTTCTAATGATGGTGGCTTCAATCTATGTCAAAGCTTCATTAAAAATTATCTCTCCTGATCTTAATGTGTTAAATGTCACTGTCACCCTGGTGAATGCAGTCCTAGTCATCAGAATGCCTTGTTCATATTGATTATATGGTTTCCATCGTGATTGACCAAAAAGTGTTCAAAATAGTTCATGGGTCTTTGATAATGATGATTCACCAAAATACCCATATTTTATGAAAATTTGTTGTTTTTACTTGTTTAATAGGAAACTTGAATTTTATGCATCTGTATGACAATAAAATCTTCCATAAAACTTGAAACACCAACAACAAATTAAAATATTTTGGTGTGTTTCATTTTGCAAAACTACACCATTATTTCTATCTGGATTCAAAATGCGTGGGAAAAACTCAGAATTTCTCACAGGGAGCCTTTTTTCTTTTTTTTTTTTTCTTCTTTTTTTTTTTTTCTTTGGTAATTGGAACTTGGAACACTAGTATTTACAGAATAATGCTAACAAATAGGATTAACTGAGACACTTGGTATCCTGATATCATTTTGGTAAGAGGAGTCCCCGCAGCAGTAAAGCTGCCTTCTCTGGAGGCAGCAAGCTTACGTATCTTCTAAGACTCCTGTCCACACCATTATTACAACAAACTCTGACCCTTTTGAAAACCCTTGCAACAAAATTGGCTCTACAGCATGCCCAATCTGAGCAATTCCTCATGGATGGAAAGAGCCAAAGTCACAGCTCTTTTGGAAGGAATGTCCTGCCCGGCAGTTAGACCTCCTCAGAAATCCCACAGCTGAGGCATGAACTCAGGCACTCCTGAAGGCACTGCACCCTCTCCTCATGTGGTTTCTCTAAACTCCAGTGTTTTATGACAGGTTGACAACCCTGCCAGGCAACTTTCCATTTCACCCCATGTCTCAAAGGATAAGCATTTTTATGAAGCTAGATTGTACCACCAGGAGATTGTGTCACAAGAAGAGAGAAAGGTTGAAAAAAACCCCTCTGCACTCATGCAAAGTCAGAATGGTATTTTTCAAAATCGATCTTTACAATGAAGTAACTGAACCTTCTTAAGCTATGCCTTTTCCTTTTCCTTTCCCTCTACTCTGTACACACAGCTAGGGTCAGGTAGAGAAGCAACATGACACTATGTATCTGCCTCCTGTCTACTCCTTCAAACTCTTCTTGACTCCTAACAAGTGCAGCTGAGACCTAGTAGCTGCAGTGTATCCATAAAGTTAAAAGAGGTAAGTGACTGCTTCTCTGTTCCTGTAACAGTACTAGTCACTCTGCAGTCCTATGATATCATAGTCACATCATCCAAACACAGTAATTTTGCTGCAGTGTAAGGAAAATGAACTACTGTGCTAATTAGAGGATGATGTACTAGGGGACCTGCTGCCCCGTTAGCAGGGGTTCATAGGATGTGCTCTGACAGTGGAAAGGCTGTGCCAGGGCTCATCCCTCTCACTGCTGTCATGTCTCCATCCCGCTAGCAAGCATCACAAAACTTATTAAACTTCTGCTTTGCTAATAACTGTAAACGGTAGCTAGAAAAACACAAAGGGACCCACAGAACAATGTGTGAATTCATTTTCAGCACACATTTTGCAAAGCAAAATGACCACAGATGAATACACCATCATCTTTGGATTTCATAAATTCCGCAGTGAAGACAAACACGGGATTATCTGGAACAGCTGGATCCTCTACAGGCGTTCTGCAACGATCTCGACACTGCTGAATAACTGGATGCTTTCTGGAAAGCGAACAAACAAAAAGTCAGCACTGTTAGATGCTGCCTGTGAGTTTTCATCCCTACTTCGGAGAAACCGTCTTTATCCTCAGCCTACGCTACGCGGGAAGCGCCTCCAGGTGGGTGCGATGACCTCTCTGGTTCGGCTTAACTCGTGGTGGGCAGGGGAAGCTCCCCACCGCCCCAGGCGGGCTGCCCGTGCTGGCCTAGAGAAAGAAGCAGCGGGCACGGCTGCCCAGCAGGCCGGGCTCCGAACTACCGTCCGCATCCGCGGACAATCGGATCCCC
>NW_009926554.1:0-3575 GCF_000696875.1 Nestor notabilis
TCCTGCCTTCCTGCCTTCCTTCCTGCCTTCCCTGCTCCCGGTCTCCGTACTGGGCGTGCGGCAGCACTTCACGCCTGTTGGGTCCCCCGCGGTCAGCCTCGGGTCCAAGTCAGGAGCCCGGGGGCCGGGATCACCTTGTCCATCCGGGCAAAGTACAGCATATAAAGATGTTTTCTGGATAATTTAGCAAATCCTGTTGAAGCCCATGAATGTGGAGGTGGAGGTGTCCGAGTCTCTTAGACTTTCATAAATCTTGATGTAAAGCTCTTAATTTTATTTTTTTTTCTTCTTCCACAAAGTGGAGTGACTCATATATACATGCCCCATCCCTGGCAGTGTTCCCCCCATCCCTGGAAGTGTTCAAGGTCAGGTTGAACAGAGCTTTAAACAACCTGGTCTAGTGGGAGGCGTCCCTGCCCGTAGCAGGGGGGTGGGGAACAAAACGTCCCTGCCCGTAGCAGGGGGGTTGGAACTAAATGATCTTTAGAGTCCCTTCCAACACAAACCATTCTATGATTCTATGAAATCTAGAAGTAAAGCATGCTCCACTCAGGAGCACTGTTACCAAAGCAGCAGCTCTGTGTCAGCGTGTGCCCACTGGTGTGGCTTGGTCTTTGAAGAAAACACACTGGGACTATACCCAGGGGTGGGATGTGGGCAGTTGCTGGGGCATCCCAGCCCGCTGGGGTTGCTGCTGAAGTGCCCAGTGCATGGGAGAGTGGGCAGAGAGGCCGCCCACAAGCAAAGAAGCAGCAGCATGAGCCTTGCACACCAGCAGCAATGCACAGCTCAGGCTTCCCACTGGGAACTCACCATGGGCCCCGCAGGGCAAGGGTGCCCCGTGTGTGGCCCTCAGCCTTCCTAAATCAGCAGTGAGAGCACAATCACTTCATGCCAACAGAGTGACTCCAGCAGTAGAAAGCACCTCTTTGTGGTGATCAGATAGGCTGAAATATGGGAGACACTGAACTTCTCTCAGTTAGGATCTCAGAGGCAGCGCCCAGTTTCAGACCCCAGTCTCTAGTACCTGGCTATTGCATGAAGGCAAAGTCAGCCTGGGCTGGTGCCATTCAGTTTTGTTCAGCATTTCCAGACACACTTGTCAGACCCATTGAGAGACACTAAGGACTCCCACATAACCCTAGGAAGAGTTTTGTATGAGTCTGTAGCCAGCTGCTTTCCAGACTTTCAGGAGCACACAGGCATTTGGCTTCTTTGGGTGCTTTCAGGGTTGAATAATAACTAAGGGATGGCTTCAACTGCTTGAAACTTGAGACTCAGGGTAGCAAGGAGATGTTGACAGCCTTGCAAGACAGCAGTTAGCCTCTAGCCTGGCTCAAGGCATGTCAGCACAGCACATCTTGCAGGGAGGTGTAGACCATGGGACACAGGTGCTGGGGAGGGAAGTACAACCCAGTTCATCTGCTAACATTAACCGAAGCACAGTGACATGATGGAAGACTGCCGCTGATTACCTAGCAAAGGGTGGCTAAAGAAAAATCTGAAGGTTAAGATTCTCACCATAGCAATTAGAGATTCAGTCAAACAACTTCAGAGTTTGAAAACAGACCATCCCAAATTCCACAGTCCAAAACTTCCCCTGGACTAATGATTGAAGGAAGCTTTGAAAAGAATGTGAGGAAGGGAAGGGAAGGGAAAAGGAAGGGAAAGGAAGAGGAAGGGAAGGGGAAGAGAAGGGAAGTTGGTTTTACACAGTTAGTTTAGTACATCCTGGCCATAGGTAACAATATAATTAGCATAAATTCTAGCTGGCTGTTCATACACCATTTTCGGATAGAGATTCTAAACAGATGCTGCTTACTTCTCAATAAAAAATAAACATGGAAATCTCAGCGCACTTTTGGTGCTTGAGATGAGGAAAAATCTTCTCTCTCTCATAGCACATTGCTGTGTAGAAATATACACTAGCAAAAGGAATATTAACATAATGATGTCTAATGAACACAAAAATGCCAGAAACTTGTAAGTGCGTAAGAAATATCGCTTTCATTCATATCTGATATGCTAGAGCTGTCATAGAAAATGACGTTACAAATAGCAATAGAGCTGTTTTCTCTGGACAAAATGGGAAAAGAAATTGAGCAAGGCATTTTGGTCAATGTCTGACAAAAAAATATTTTGAGCAGGATAAATATTTTCATTTTGGTGAAGAAACTGTTTACCAACAGTAAAACAAACCCAAACCTGTTCAGTCACCTCTATTAAAAACAAACAGAACCATTCAATCTCTGGAGACTAATTCAAAACATAGCTAGCTAGACTCATAAAAAGTGGGGGAAAAAAGAGTGATTGAAATGTGCAAAACTGCATTCCAAATTAAATTCTGTTTCTTTGCTCACCTTTAGCTGAGAAGAGACAAACCAAAGGCTTGGTGTTGCTTGGGAAACTAGAAAGTGGAAAAGAACACGAGAAAGTAGGAATGACTGTTATCCTTTCACTGTCCAAACTGCTTGCAATGGAGTAAGTCAAAATAAAACTGATACAATTGTTTGTTAATTTCTTCAGTAATGTAATCCCTCGTAGGGAGGGATTGTTTCTTTAATGAAGGGGTTTTACTCTTGTGCAGTGAGGCACAAGATTTTGGGATATCTTTTATTTGTGAAGTGTGAGTCAGTCCTAAGCTTTTCCTCTGCTTTTTCTGAATATATTTCAGTATGAAGCCCCTAGGCTTTTCACTGAACGTACAACAGTCCATGGTCTGTATAATGCTGTGGCAGTAACTCCATCACCATGCCCTGCCTGTCACCTGTGAGGAGCCAGGTGGATTGAGACAGAGATGAGGCAGAGCTTGTTAGGTTCTACTGACTTGTCATGGAGACGTGGAAGTGCTTGGCCTTGTTCTGCTCTCGGAGAGGTGGAAATTAGAGATACACCAGCACAAGCTCAAAGCCAGGTCTTTTACTCGATAGGCGAATCTGTTTCTAGGCAGCGTTATCAGTCTCTGTCCTTCCCCTCCATCAGTAAGCCCTGAAGTGCATCTATGCTTTCTGCTGAGGATAACAGTTTCTGGTGGGGAATAAATAGAAGGTAAAAATGAACTGCCAAACATGAATCTTGCTTGCAAGCAAATAGTCTTAAGTAGCTCAATGACATTTTGCAATTATTGAGAAGATGTAGAGATGTGGTGATCAACAATCCATGTCTTAAAATCACAGCAGGAATTTGAAATTCAGGCATGATTCTTCTCTGTTGTACCCCATTTTAGTGAGAATTGAGTGGTGAGATTTAACCTCACTTCTACCTCTTTGGTCCCAAGATCCCCAGCCAGAAAGGCTAGTTATTCTGGGCATGTGGTTTTCCTGATTCACTTTAAAATGCATTGGCATCTCCTGTCTTCTATTGCCTGTTTCTTTGCTGAGCTTTTTCCTTCACAGAGGATCCATCCTTGAGACCTCAGCTGCCGGATCCACCAGCTTCACATTTCCCTCTCTGCCCCTGAGGTGGAGATGATACTCTGCTCAGCTGCTTCATGCTTCTGCTGCAGCTGAGAAAGCCCTGCTCAGGAGAGCTGGGTGAAAACCTTGTCCAAGTGTTACAAAGTGGGACCTCCTCTT
>NW_009926554.1:3606-5586 GCF_000696875.1 Nestor notabilis
AGCCCAAAACACACACAAAGGTCAGAGCTGCATCCTTCAATAAATCCAGTCTTTTGCCTCGTTTCATTTGTAGACTCTTGTACTCCTATACATGTCCCTTTCTTTGCTTGTCTTTGCTCCCTTTCAAGCCCTCTCACTTCCAAAATAATAGGGCTTTCCCCTCCACTTCAGCATCCTACTCTCTCCACTCTGCCGAATTTTGCAGAGTTGTTGCATTGGAACCAGCTATCAGGCTATGGCATCCTTTCCATTGATGAAAGCGCTACCATGCCATGTTCCTACAAGGTAAATTTGTTACCTTCCAAATGCACCCAGTTACCACGTGACTAAAACACTTTGCTTTATGCTGCGCCCTCAGTCCTGCAGGTATTTCATACTCCATTAGTAGAATCTATGTGAAGGCTGGATTTGTTTTCTAAGGTAGAAGAGAGCTGAAAAAAAACCTCAACCAATTGGTATTTAGTGTCAAATGGCAGCCTTTTTTCCCTGCTGCTATAAATCCTCAGTGCTCCAAAGGTACAACAGCAAAGTGTTAAGAGATATTATTGTCAGTCAGCTTTTGTGTGGTGTCACCTTTGAACAGGCTGATTTCTCTGCATTCCTCCTATTGATATCATTTGAAAAACTGGCATCTGAATCTCACTGTGTAAGAATAACACAAACAGTGTTTGAATGCCATTATGAATGGATGCGCAGCTGCCCATACAAAGACCTGTTGGCAAATTCCTGTAATGCTTCTCCTGATCATGATTTACTCTGCAGATATACTCAGCAACAAACATGTATTCTCACTGATAAAGTGTTTTAAGCCCCTGATACGATGGGATGGACAGTTTTATATAACCCTATTGGAAGGGAAGAATTATAACTACAATATCGAATAAATATTTCTGTAAAGGTATGGTGTCCAAAGGGTCATCTATTTTTACGTGGCTGTATCAGTTAGCCTTCAAAAAGTCATTACAAATTTTGCCACTTGTTTTCTTTTCCCCTCAGCTGTCATGCTGTAATAATATCATTACTGTGACAACAGTCATCCTTCCAGCTGCAGAGAGGAGTCAGAATGCACAAGGAAGAAGCATAAAATGGGGAAAAAGGATCTTACTGATGAAAGACAGAGTTCATTCTCTAAAACAGAGAACTGCTTTTACGAGCAGAGTTGAAGGGACTTTCAAAACATCTTTTTATGCAACCAGTAATGTTAGCTGGTAACAAGGTGGAAAAAGAACGAGTGAAAATGTGCAGAATTAAGTAATGTGGAATACATCAAGCCATTATCCACAAGCACTTTGCTTTTTGGTTTTGCACAGAAAAAGTTTTTCCATAAAATGGAGGAGCACAGGCAATTTCTGACAACTTTGCCATCACTGCTGTAACTCATTACAGCACCTCTAGGAAAGCCGTAAAGACCAGACTTCTGTTCTGCAGCACTGTCTTCCAATACATCTTTGACATGTTTTAATACATGTAAAAGTGCCTGTGGAAGACAGAGATGGGAAGGAGGACCAGTAAGGGGAAGATACAGAAGTACAGTGAAATTCTGAGTCAAATTCCTGCCATGCACACTACAGGAAGCTCCCTTTCAAAATCAACATGTGTTTATTCATAGCGCACATCCAGATGTTCCTCTTATGCCCGCAATACTAATACTCAGACAATTGGCATAGTTTTATCCAATAGAAGTAGATGCACCCATAAATCACAAGTATTTACAGCTATTACAGTCCTTAGAAGGGTCTGACCTTCAGCACAATTGGGTCCAGTAGGTCTGGCCTGTTGTAACCAAGGGCAAAAACTGTTTCCAGCCAGACCACTGGAACAGTTATAACTGAAAAGCATCAGAGCCTAAAAGAAGCTCTGATTATAAAGCATACCTCCTCCAAACTGAGAAATCAGTTATAAAGCACAGCTGTAAAGCTGTAGAGAAAAATATTTACAATGCGCACATGAACATACATTACTGGAGATAGATGGGTTCAG
>NW_009926554.1:5617-13692 GCF_000696875.1 Nestor notabilis
AGGGAAAACCACCTGCTCTATGAGTTGGCCTTACTAACAGGAGCAAGCTGTGCTGAAGGGGTTTAATCCCAAAGGGCTACATGGAAGAGTAAGGGACTTGCTGGGTTAGTATCAATTATGTATTAGAACTGTCATGCCAAAAATATTGTGACTGGAGGGGACCGATTTTATTATGCACCATTTAAAAAGGAAATAAAACGTGCATAAAAGTAACTATGGAACACGCACATACACATGCAGGCAGATTCCAAACGTGTCTTAAGCAAGCAGGCACTTCCCTTGCTAGCAGAGTTCCTTTTCCTTGGGGACTCAAACAGATTCTGACCTCATGTCTGACATTTGCTGAAATTTCGATCTGAGCTGCTGCTGTCAGGAAGCCATCATTTATAATTTAGCACTGTTTAAGAATGGCTGTTCATGAGAAGGTCATGTCTGATATAGAGAGAAACATAATAAATTTGGTCTTGCAAGAAGTAATCCCTCTAGACTAGGATGAAGTGTGCGGAGGAAAAGCAGAGGAGAGGAAAAAGCTTGTTGATGTTGTTATTGTACCTTTTCTTCCTATAACAAATGATTCTTAGCTCTTGTTAGGGAGAACCACAAATTTCTGTGAGGTGTCAGAAGTCCCTCTCTGCTTCCAAGACTAGGTGAGAATTAATAGTACATCTAGGTGATGTGATTTATGCAATTGTTCACCCTGAAGATGGTGATGCAGAAATAAATGAAACAAAAATGGTGGTGCAGAAATGTGTTTAAAGTTCCAGCAAAGATGGCTGTAACCCTCAAAGCCTAGACAGATGACATCTAAGAGGAAGCCTCACACTCTCACTGTCTGTGGCCTCCTCTGGCTATCACTTGCATTGTGAACATGACCTATTGCAATGAAGGATGCAGGGTCATGGGTAAAATCAGATCCAGCATCCACAGCAGAAATAGAAACGTGGGTTAAAACAGAGCAAAAGGCAAGGCTTCAGTGGCTAGATGAGACCTGAGTTACAGAACCAGTGCAGAGTTTGGATTGTGTGCCAGGTTTCCATTAGCCAAGTCTTCTATTCGCGCATCTATTTAGGGCAAAATTTCCATGCTGACCTTACGAGAGTTTTCCAAATATATATATTGAAGCATACTTGTGAACAGTAGCAATATGAATACAGTAACATTTAGACACAGGAACCAGAACGAGTAACTCTCTAGCATTTTTAAGCAGGTTTCAGAAGCTGGGTTGGTTGAGTTGGGTTTTGGTTTGGGTTTTTTTTTCAGAAGAAATTTATCACTACCACCTTCCAGTACCTAAAAGGGACTACGGGAAATCTGGAGAGGGACTTTTTACAAGGACATGTAGGACAAAGGGGAATGGCTTTAAACCATAGAGGGTAGATTTAGACATTAGGAAAAAATTCTTCACTATGAGAGTGGTGAGGCACTGGCACAGGTTGCCCAGAGAAGCTGTGGCTGCCCCATCTCTGGCAGTGTTCAAGGCCAGGTTGGACGGGACTTTGAGCAACATGGTCTAGTGGAAGGTGTTCCTGCCCATGACAGGGAGTTGGAACTGGATGATCTTTAAGGTCCCTTCCAACATAAACCATTCTATGATTCTGTGATTTAACAGGGCAAATGGAGACAGAGACCTGAAAAGATTTGACTGATGACTGAGCTAGATTTGTAATGGAGGCTTCTTCAAGGCTAGTGTAGTGCTGTAGGACACACATTACAGAGAAATGCGGGTGTAATTCAAAATCTTGGATGCACCAACAGCTAATATTAGCCAAGTGCTTCAAGTTTGTAGTGGAATATTTTTTTAAGGCCTCTAACATTAAGCATCATCACTTCATGACGACCCAGGCTGTCAATTTAAAGTTTAGTTAATGGGCAAACAATAAGGAAAACTTATTCCTTTTCATCACAAATATAATGAAGATAGAAGCAAGGGTCAACACAAAGATAGTCTGCTGAAGGACAGATATGAAACTTGAAAGAAAACTCCTGAAGTACTCTTTTTTGTGCTGGGTAACAATACAAAGTGCTAGAGAAGGAAGACACAAGTATCCTGTGGCTTGATAAGGTTCCCAAGGGAGGGCAAACTCACACAGAGGTCTGCAGCATTGCCCAAAGAGGACGTCAACATCATCACTAAAAGCCCAAGCAACCAAGGACTCGGGAACCATTGCTAGTGCAACCTGCACATTCCTCTGCTGAACTTCTGCTGTACTTCACATCCCAGACCACAGCAGCTCTTCCACACTCGTCAGTTAATAACATGATCCTACCAGCACTACCCAGGTTATATGGACTGTGGATGTACAGACATGGTTAGTTCTGGAGCTTCGTAGTGCTTATTTTTCTCAAGTTACTTATTCAAATGTGATTCCCTTTAAAAACAATCGAAGGGCTGTGCATTCACTCTGTTTTGATGTTAGTCCTGCAAAACATTTGAAAGGTAAGGAAATAACAGTTCTCTCTAATGAAAAGAAACACGGGAGATGGATTACTTTGTCTTACAAAATGTCACACTGATGCCTGTCATATAGGAGGCAAGTTTCACAAGTCATTAATTCAACCAGACAGAAGTGTAGAGTCCAATAGATAACATAAGCTGGCTGGGAACATAAATATCAACAAAACGTTTAATTTTTTTTTTTTGAGAAACACAAGGCACTTTTCAACCTACCTATTCACCTTGTGGGAAAATGTGATATCGAAGAATTTGACTTATATTTTAACATTGTTGCACAAAGAATAATTATGGGGGCTCAGAAAGGATGACAGAAAATTGCCCCTTATACCAGAAATGAAGCAAAGAACAAAATGCAATTGAGCAGTCATCTGCTACTGTATCCCCTTACACCAAGATGGCAAGGGTAGTTGTACCATCATTAACATGATACTCTGCTGAACTGGAAGGGCCAAAACACAGGTTGGCATGTAAAAAATACAGTCTCAATGCCAAGCAATTCAGATAACACACTATTGAGTGTCATTCAAAAATCAGTTATTAAAACAAAGTCCTTTACCTCCACAGGACAATGTCTTCTGCTGATGAAGATTCAAGCAGACCTAATATCACTGGAAAATGTTTGAAAAAAAAGCATTGCGAAGTGCCACATAAAATGTGTTCCACAAGTGAATAGAGTGGCTCCTTCCCCTGACTGCTATGCTCAGCTTGAGGTACAAAAAGGAAGGGAAGACCATAAGGTCTGCATATTAATACCTACCATAAGTGTCTTAAAAAAATGCAATGGAAAGATAAAGTTGACTGACAAAAGTTAACTGAACTTCTATTCTCCCTCTACTCCATGTTCCTCAGTTGCAGCAGGGCAGACACAATTGCTCAGCCACGCTGGGGAAGTCTATGGTCATGAGATTCATAACCCAGTAGTGTTTGGAAAAGCTTTGAAATGTAGGCCACAACCAAACCACATGAAACCACCAAGCTTCTTGATGTCAGGACACCAGGAATCAGCTTAAACCATTGCAGTGAAAGCTAATATTTACAGCTACTGTAACCACAAACGGAGGGGAAAAGAAGAAGATAGATCTTTCTTTCTAGAATTGTGCCTTTTCAAAGAAGGAAGTAGAAATGAAAACATTATCTATGAATCCTTAAGTAGTAGCTGCCTGTACTCTGAAGAGTATAGAAATGAAGCACCTTGTGACTTCAATAAACAGTCAAAATAAAGAAACTTCCAAAGACTGTAAGCTGGAGGGTGGATTTCTCTAAGTTGATGCTGAATTCTCTGGATACATGCCTTCAACTTCTTCTAGGTTTGAACTGGGTTTAGATTTGACTTCTGCATCTAGGTCACGGGGATAAAGAGGAGCTCTCACAACTCCTGTAGTGGTTATTTGGTGGTGGTTTTGATGGTGGCTATGCTGGATGTTGGTGCAGATCATCACCTACTTTTTATTCCTAAGCAAGAGGGGAAAGGTGTGTCAGAGAGGTTTATTACAACATCATCAGTTGCTAGGGCGCTCTCCCCATCTCAGTGGTTGTGACTTGTAGCAGCTAACATCAGAAATGGATGAAACCTGTCCTTGAAAGGCCCAAGACAAGCTCAGTGCCTAAGCTGCTAGCCTCCAATGGGGCCTGAGATATAGAAGGGATGTGCAGGCTGTGCACTGGCTCAAGGCTTAGAGAGGAATTTTATCTTACAGTGCCAGCTGTTGCAGCTTTGTGACAGTAAGCTGTATTTGACGTTGCAGTGTCCCACTAACAGCAGAGGAAGCATTTCCAGAGGGTAATGCTACTAAGGACAAATCTGGGTATCAACAACCTCTGAAGGGAAGGAGAGCGTAAGAAAGGATTTTTAGTAGGAGAACTTGCTGATATACCCAAGATTCATGGCAAACTTCAAAGCCTCTCTTCAGCATCAAGAAAACACAAATCTGCCCACATATAGTTACATACAGTGGATTCAACTGTCAAAATACTTCCCACAGCTGAAACCTGGAGGAGAGGCATACACTTTATTGATGCTAAGATCTATTATTGGAACAAATAATGTGCTGTGTTTTGCAGTTACAATAATTATAAGTATCAAACATCTTGCAAAGTCGGCATTTTTTTTCTGTCTGCAGACTTTCAAAATCTGTAAACACTGAAGCAGCAGATAATTCCACAGATGGAAAGTCGGGAGTTTTGTTTGTGTATGTTTGTGGTTCTACAAAGTTAAGTTAGCTGGTGGAGGCTGAAGAGGAAATGACTGCATAAGAACAGCAAAGTACATCTGCAAGTAACACTTTACATCAGCACGGAACTGATGAAACAAAGGATGCTCTATTCATTTGGGTTAAAGGCTTTATGATTGCTAAGTTTGAAGCACAGATAAAGGCTACAGTCTGGCAAAATTTCAGTCCTAGGATTTAACTACAGCCTTTGCTGTTCTTCCTTGGGTGCCATGTAGATTAATTCATATATTGTTTACTTTTCTGCATGACGCAGATCACGGGAGCAGATACACTTGCTTTTTGAGTCACTATCTGCTCAAAGAGTGACTCCAAATTTTTGGGCGATCAACTCGAAATATTCCCAACATGTCTGCTTTCAATGACTCATTTTACGATTACTCAACATGAGACATCCTTAGAAGTCAGATTTCCAGAGGGGTTAATTACTCACAACTCAAATGATTCATAGTAGCACTTAAATATCATCATAAAACCATAGGAAGAGTACATTAATCCCAGAAAAACTCAGCAAGACATTTCTGAACTGATTACCCATCAACCCCTCTAATGAAACAAAGATCTTGTAGACCAAATTCTACTAAGTGTATTATCTAATTTCATACAGAACTAAAACTTCTCTTATGGGGGGAACCAAAAACCCAACAGTTGAGTAGCTTATAGAGTTTTAAATTGATTTTCAACGTGAATGTGTCTGTTAAAATTTTCTGTCTCCTGATTGCTAATTTACGAGCACTCAAGCACTGTAAAAAAATATACTAACCCATTAACTGAATTTTCTAATATGATAGGAATTAGTTAATAATAACAAGCATAACTTTAAACAGTTCAAAAATGATGTACCGTATTATCAGTGACTCACTGTTTTATTGGCTTCTGGGTTATATCTGTATCAGACCAGTGTTTAATTTGCAGTGTCTTCCTCAGATATTGTAATCTCGTTGTGATCATGAGCAGCATGTTTTGTCCTGACTGCTTTGCAAGTTGTCCAGTCAAGCCTCCTGACATGACTGCTGGGTAATCTTCAGATGTTAGCTAGAATTTTTTAACAGTTAAAAAAATAAGTGGTCGGATGGATGCATTTGCATCTTTAGGTAAGAATTCCCACAGCAACAATATGTTTGCATATGCTCGGCTAACTTATAGGCATCCAGGCATAACACATATAGATTTGATATAATCTATTAGATAGATTGATAAAGTTGAAAGCTAAAAAAGAAAGTAGATTTTATGAATATTTCACTGCCTTGTTCATCTAAGAATGACATTTTCAGAAGTTTCATCAATCCCACAAATGCTAATTCTCCAGTCTTTTGTGTCCTTGGATGTTTGAAAATTTACTGCTAATATCTTACTACTCTTAGTAACTTCATCAGTGCTTGGGTATTTCCTCTCTTTACTCCAGCCATCCAGGCCCCTATTCATCCTCTGTGTCTCTACATTCTTTTCACTAATTCATTGATCTTAACACCATCCTGAGCCTTTGGTTGTCTTCAGGCTACTCTTAACTACAACAACAGGATTTTTTAGCAACTGAGGAATTTTTTTTTTGGACATTATGCCAGAGAATGGTCAGAAATATTGGAATTCCCTGTCATTAAGTGAGTCAGGACTAATATAATGCAAGATTTTCTTGGGGAAAAAGTAAGCATAGCTGGTAAATGCCATAGAAGTGAAATTTGTACTTAATTAGATTTCTTGTCATCTTCGTAGATTATATTTTCCTTTTCTCTTGCTGCTTCACTCCCACTCATTCTCACGTAATCTGTAAATTACTTTAGTCTGAGATATTTCCTGTGCATTAACTGTATTTCATTGGCTGCCAATTCAGTCTTCTGTTTCTGGCACTTGCATTTGTATTTAGGCAACATGATGAAAATTAATATCATAATTATACCATTCAAGCAAATCATATGAATTAAATCTGTGCCTAGCCAGCCAAAAATATCTTGGGTTGTCATTGGAGTGTACTTTTTTTTTCCCTTCCTCAAGTAGTATCACAAGACAGAAAAATTGCTCCTGTGTGGTTATGTTCCATGGACAATTACTCCGCAAAGGAAAAGCAACACTTAATGTTCTCCTTTTCAGATACCATCTTTTAACTTTCCTGCTATTTCTCATGAAATACTTACTCTGAGTTCCTCGAAGCTCCTACAGAAAAATGTGACACTATTCATTTTGAACACACTTCTAAACAAAACAAGCTAGCAAACAAACCCATGTACCCTGCTTTTATCTGCTGAGACACCTGCAGCAAAGCCCCACCATAGAGTCACAGAATGGTTTGAGCTGGAAGGGACCTTAAACACCATTCATTTCCAACCCCTCTACCATGGGCAGGGACACCTTCCACCAGACCACATTGCTCAAAGCCCAATCCAACCTGAAACAGGGCTAAGGAAGTGCAATAGTGAAACATACGGTATTGCGTTGAAAGTAAGAACCTGGTAACTTCCTTGTGCATGGCAGCACTAGAAACATCTTTTTTATTCGCTCAGTTGGAATACCCATTTTGCCCAAACCTGTGTTCCACCACTATATGCAAGTCTACCATATTTCCTTAAAAGGACTACTTTGTGCTTTTTACTGATGTTTCATTGACTGGGCTTGAAATTTGCTGTTAAATGCTGTAAAAAAAACAACTCACCTGAGGGCTTCAAAGGAAGCAAAATGATCACAATAGCAACTGATTGTTACCACTTACAATGAAACACACATTCTGCACTAAACTCACTTTGCATCCAGTACTTGAGAATGGCTGGTCATGCAAGTTTTTAATAGAATGAGCTGCAGAGAAATTAATGACACACTGTTAGCATTTTTCACAGACTGGCTGTTTGATATCAAACAAATCTATGGTTAACCCACCAAAGTCATTAATCACTCAAAGCCTCTATTGTTAGACTTCCTAATGACTTGGGCAACTGCTTTGAAAAGTCTCACATGGATTCCTGTCTAAAAAAATCTCTCCCTTAAGTACAGAGAAGGTGCTTGAGAGATCAGCTTCTTGTCCAATATACCTTCTTAATTGCAAGAAGTAATTTAATGGTTTATTAAAATAAATGAGACAATGTTCCTGTTTCACTGCAAAACACCAGTTTTAATTTATGCATGTATATTTGAAATAATATTATTGCCAAGATCTGAGGAAACTTCTGTCCAGGCTATTTACACATTCCACTTAAACATATATGATTTGGACATTGATTTAACTCCTGTAGTAAAAAACCCTTTTATTTCAGAGACCCCTGGTTGGGGTTTTTTTAAGTCTAAACTCTATGATGAGTTCAAACAAATCGTAGAATCTTAGAGTGGACCTTAAAGATCATCTGGTTCCAACCCCCTGCCACGGGCAGGGCCACCTTCCACTAAAGCAGGTTGCTCAAAGCCCC
>NW_009926554.1:13729-18265 GCF_000696875.1 Nestor notabilis
CCCCTGCGTGTTGTGGGCCAGCCACAGCTTCTCTGGGCAACCTGTGCCAGTGCCTCACCACTCTCATAGTGAGGAACTTCTTCCTTATATCTAATCTAAATCTACCCTCTTTCAGTTTAAAGCCATTCCCCCTTGTCCTGTCACTACATGCCCTTGTAAAAAGTCCCTCTCCAGATTCCTTGAGGCCCCCTTCAGGTACTGGAAGGCTGCTTGAAGTCTCCCCAGAGCCTTCTCTTCTCCAGGCTCTTCTCTCAACTCTCTCAGCCTGTCTCCATACGGGAGGTGCTCCAGCCCTCTGAGCATCTCTGTGACTCGCTCTGGACTTGCTCCAACAGCTCCATGTCCTTCTTATGTTGTAGACATCAGAACTGCACACAGTACTGCAGATGGGGTCTCACGAGAGCAGAGTAGAGGGGCAGGATTGCCTCCTTCGACCTGGTCATACTCCTTTTGATGCAGCCCAGGATACAGTTGGTTTCTGGGCTGTGAGCACACAGTGAAGCTGTCTCATGTTCAGTTTCTCATCGACCAACACCCCCAAGTCCTTCTCTTCAGGGCTGCTCTCAATCCAGTCTCTGCCCAGCCTGTAGCTGTGCTTGGAATTGCCCCGACCCAGGTGTAGGACCTTGCACTTCACATTGTTGAACTTCATGAGGTTGGCATTGGCCCACCTCTCCACCCTGTCAAGGTCCCTCTGGATGGCATCCCTTCTCTCCAGTGTGTTGACTGCGCCACGCAGCTTGGTGTCATTAGCAAACTTGCTGACAGTGCATCAGTCCCACTGTTCACGTCACCAACAAAGTTGTTACACAGTGCCAGTCCCAATACCCACCCCTGAGGGACACCACTCGTCACTGGTCCCCACCTGGACATTGAGACATTGACCACTCTTTGAGTGCGATCAGCCAGCAACCACCATAATAAACCTTTTTTCCTAGAAAAGGAACAACTACATTTGTGTTCCATACCACTATAATTACATTACTGAAATAATGTCAGTATACTTGTAGGCAAGGCAACTGTAAAAAGCAATGGCTATTTCTCCCAGTAAATAATTAAGTTTATTATTTCCTGCCAAGTTAGAAGCAGCAGCTCAGGCCCGATATAAGTACTTGGGAAGGATCTTTCTCTCAGTTCAAAACTAAATCCATGCAAAACTACAGAATGTGAAGTCCTAGGAGTAAGGATCCCAGGAGGTAATCCAATTCATCCCCTGCTCGGAGGCACACATGCAAGTCCTGAAAGATGCTCATATAAACAGCTCTCTAAGGCAGTTGGTAGAGGGTAACACTAACCTCCCCAGGCAATGTGTCAGTGCTTCCTGCCCCTCATGACTGCAAAGCCATGCCTGTCTATGTAGCCTGAACCTTTCATGTTCCACTTCAAGCCCTTTAATTCCCCTGCTATCTGCTGCAGATGTAGGAAACAGCCCATGAAGATGGTTAGCCAGTTCACTATTTCACTCACTCTAGTTGAGTCAGCCTTTCCTTGCAGAGATTCTAAACTTGAGCTCTCCTTTCTGTTGGACCCACATCTTTCTTTAAGAGCAGCAATCAAAAAACAGGCACAGCACTTTCTGCCTTTAAGGTGGAAACATACGACTATGTACACACAGAGAACATACACATGCCAAACATGCACACTAAAAGATTGGTTCACTGACTTCCAGAAACAAAGCCTACAAATAATCTCTGGATTTATATCACGTAAGGACATAAGGGATTTTCTTTGGATATAGCTGTTCAGCTTGGTACAAAAATACAGCTATTCCTCAAGCAAGAGGAGTAAAAATGCAACTGTATTTGACAGTGATCTCCTCCGAGACAAAACGGGAAAGAACTAGACACTGTTCCATGGCATTTCATTCAGCAAAACCACGAATCCCAGGCGCAGAAGTGCAGTGGGGGCACCTCAGACCATCTGCCTTGTCTGTAGTAAAACATAGTAATCCTTAAAATAGGATTCAGGAGGTGGAGTCCTGTGAGTCTTGTTGCCCCTCACTGTAAATCCAGACAATGATCTAGACCTTTGCAGAGCGATTCAAGCCCCAGTGGTAAGTTTTGAATGAGAGCAAGATATTTCTGTGGTGATTGCTGAAACTACACATTATCATACTTTTTTTTCTTCATTTTTTGTTTATTTTGGTTGGGGAATCATTATTCATCTGTCTTTTCAATCATCTACATTCCTTCCTGTTGTTTTTTTGCTGGTAGACACTCAACTTCATTTTGTACTTTTTCCTTGCTTCTCCTGCCTACATTACCTTCTTTTATCTACCTCATCTCTTGCCTTTCCCTTCTTTATCTCAGCCCCCTTCTTCTGCAGCGGCAGTATGGAAATAGTCTGGAGACACAAAACTCTTCCTGGGCTCTTAGCTGGTGCATGTATGTGCTATGCTGTTGGTTGTTGAGACAGTCAAAGCCAGCAATGGTATAAGAAACACAGGAGCATTTCACCTTCAACAAATAGTACTGTAACACAGAAATAAGAGTGTGAACGCATTATTGCTAAGTTGCATTCTCTTCACACGGCCTCTAGATAAGTTTAACAGTTGATAGATGTAAAGTTAAAGTGACAGTTTGCAGGTTTCTGGCATGTACAAGAGATCCCTCCAGACCAGTGTACTCTGATCACTCTGCACACAGAACTCCAACTGACAGAGCACATCAGTAACAAAGCATGCAGTACACAGCACAAGGGCAGGATCTGAATGCTGGGGAAGACAGAGGCGGGAGATTGTGATAATTTAATAACAAGCAACTCTTCATTTCATCTTCTCTCAGCCATTTCCACTCGTGCAAATGCACCAACCCTTGGACTGAGGCCAAAGTATAAATAGATCATCAATTTCAGTAAAAGCTTGAAAATTGAATTACAGCTCTGCAATGCAGATAGGCCTGTTTTCCTGCAAGAAGTGTGAACAGAACCTGCAACTTCCAAACTTAAACACAGCAGCCTTCTTTCCTCCATGCAGGGCAAAAAGAAGGTAAGTGCGTTGTTGCTGACCTGTGGTTAACTGAACCCTCCAGAGACGGGGCAGGGAGAGAAGGAAGGGGGAAGCCCAGGGCAGGATCCCAAGATGGTGCCAGGCAGGGAGAAGGGAAGCGAGAAGAAGAAGGGTTGCTGTCTGTAAGGGCTTTCATTCACTCCTCTGGCTTTTAGAGTGCATGCTGGGAGATAATGGCATCTCTTCAAAACTCACCAGGCTCGGCTGCACTCCCTCAAAATTTAAGAGCTCTTCACAGCTGAATATTCTGCTCATAAGGTTGTAATTAATTACTCTGACATTTCCAAAAATCTCACAAGGTTGTCAGGCAAATATTCTCCTTGATTGAAGTGTTGCAGACATCTGATTTTAAGAAAATGAAACCAAAACTGGAATCACCCTTACTCCTCTCCTCCCTACAATGTAAGGAGATATTTGTGTACACATTAATGGAAATGCTTTTGCAACAAAAATAAATGTGCATCATTTCATGTGAATATGTGTATTTAGGCTAAAAAACTGCAAGTCAACTGAAATGTGACTCTTGCTTCCGAAATTAGATAAACTATTTCAGTCTTCAGCTTCTACTCAGCAAATTGCCCATTGACTGGTCTACACAGTAAATTATCTGAGATCACTGACTCCAGCCACATTGGTGCTATCTAAGGTCTGCTTTTCAGGCAATGTGTTCAGCTGCCAGGTACAACACCAGCGGTCCCAGCACCACTCAAAGCTGTCTTCAGCTGATTGTCACTTGTTGCACTGTACTCACAAGCATAGGCTCTTGATGCCTGGCGCAGGACCTGCTCCTCCCACCAGCCCTCAGCACGACCTTGGCATATTGCTTCACAACCTCTACATGTCAGTTACTTCTACTGTGAAGTGAAGAAATGATACCAACCGAACCTGTGAAACACTCGAGGTATACCAATGGAAAGTGTTACCTGACGGGGAGCAGCAGCCTGGCTTGCTCTCATAGTGGGCATGGCTTGTACAGCTGACTTGAAAACCTCAGAAGAAAGCTAGCCTGCGCATGGAAGAGCCCCACAAAGCTAAAGTCCTTTCCTGCCACTGGAAACCTTCAGCGTGTCAGATGTGTCACAACTTATGCCAGTTTAAAAACGAATGGTGGTTCAGTATTTAAGCTACTGTGTCAGCCTACATCCTGAAACACATTTGTTACCCCTGTGTCACGCTGCTCCACAGGACCCTAGGGAGCAATGGGTCTCCCGTGGTGGCAGGGAGCAGGGCAGCTGGGACACCAGGGCAGCCCCAGCACAGCAGCAACCATGGCCAGGCAGGACAAGGCTGAGGGGAGCTTCAGATCAGCCCTGCAGCAGTATCACAGGGGCTGGGACTGAAATGGGGCCCTGGGCCATAGGCAGGGTGGGATGAGGCCAGGCAGGGACCGCAAGACATGGTGGTGCTCTCAGGGCCTGGAACTGTTCTACAAGCAGGGCAGGTCACTTCACCCATTTTTGCTTCATTTCTGCTTTGTAGAGTAGTCAAAATGGAGCTCTCCCCTTGTCGTGGTTCAAGCCCAGCCGGCA
>NW_009926555.1:0-11591 GCF_000696875.1 Nestor notabilis
CAACCCTAACTATTCTATGATTCTATAAACAAGGCTTTGCTAGATGAAGTAGCGTATATGTATGTGCCTAAGGAATCTTTCACTGCTGCTGCAGCTGTTCTGCAGTGTGTGCTATTTAATATTGGTGCCTGCATGTCAAATGCTTCTTATCACTCTTAGACTCTGTTTGGTGTACCCATTGCCGTAGAAGGAATTCTGTTCTACAGTACTCTATGTATGTCAGGTACATATCACTTACTAAAAAACTGGCTATGGAAGATCTTCCACTAAACTTTCAGGTAACATTTTACTACCATCCTGAAAACTAGTTTAAAAACATAAAAGAACCTGCTTGGTGTTGAGCCTGCTGAGTTTTTTTGCTTGCTGATTTTAGACGATTAGGTGAAACCTTGCACTAAGATATCAGCTGTGAGTTAATGGCATTTTGTAGGCCTGAACTGCAACTAGCATTTTTCATGAAACAGGTAGATACGCCATGTGTGACTGAAGGCAGTGTATGGTCCTTAAAGCATTTACATGGTAATTAGAAGTCTTTACGAGTCTTGATATCTCTTTTCCAGACTAAAAAGTGCCTAAGCTTAAGTTCATGGGTTTTTTTGTTTTTGTTTTTGGGTTGGGTTTTTTTTTGGTTTTTTTTTTTAAATACTTCTCAGCTACCATCTCCTTAATCTTTGGACCTTAGATAAACTCTAGTGAAGTGGAAGAAACTACTAAATACTACACTAAAAATAATTGTGTGAGAACTTGGTATTCCTCAGATACATGGTTTTTCTGTTTTTTCTTGTAGGAGGAACTGGAAGCTGCTAAGAAATTTCTCTATTATGAAATGGGCTACAAAGTAAAATCAGATCAATTAAGAGACAGCTCTGAAATCAGCCTAGTTCCTTCAGATATTGAGAGGTAAGTAGAGTGAAAGAGTTCCCTATGCTGCTAGGAATTAATACTTGTCATTCTTCTGAGTGCAGTTTTTCCCACTGATAACCCTTATCTTGCAGGTACAAGAAGCGATTCCGCATGTTTGACAAGGACAAGAAAGGGTTTATTACTATACTGGATGTGCAGCGTGTCTTGGAGGTAATGTTCCCCTCTGTTCTTTTGGTTTCCTTTTTAAGTTTCTTATCTAAATTTGAGAGTGTGGCATAAATAGTGCTGAACAGCACAGCTGATGTACTTTTGTGCTTTTATTTGTCTAGAGCATCAGTGTGCAAATTGCTGAAAATACTCTTCATGATATTCTGAATGAAGTGGATCTGAACAAAAATGGACAGGTTGAGCTCAATGAGTTTCTGCAGGTAGGTGTCTCTCTGTTACCAGAGAAGCTGTGACTTGAATTAACAAAGGTGTAAGTATTTAACTTTTTTTCCCCTCTGCTTAAGGTCTGGGTTGGAGACTAGGTGAGTGTTACTTGGGTAAATGCTATAGCGTTGATGTTATTTGCCAGATCACAAGGTAAGTGACACACACAACCATCCTCAAGCACTTTGAAATTCAAGGATTTTTTTGTGTGTGTGTGTGCAGAAATAATGAGTCCTAAAACCAGTTCCAATTTACAAAGTACACTACAGTACAGGCCTGAATTTGGCCCTTTATAATACAGAAATGCTGTTTAAGTATATTCAAAATGATACAATTGTCCATTGGAAAGTATATGGCACAGTTGGGCACACTGACATTTATCTTCGTCTGTTGATTGACTAGTAGTTTCTAAACTATTTTGCCTATTTTAAAGAATAAGCTTGTAGTTAAAGCACAGTCCATCCCTATAACTCCTGGGTTAAACTGTCCCTGGTTTAACTCCTGGGTTGACTAATGGTACCTCAGTTTGTATGGAAGACGTTACATTGACAACCCACGCACCTGACTTTTTGCGAGGCTTTAAAATAAAATGAAGAGTCTTATGGAAATGTTTATTTGCCCAGATTCTCATGCATATGCTGTTCGCCAGTCAGTGTTGTTTTTGTAGAGTCTTCCTTGGTGTGGTATTTCAAGTGACTGCCATGTCTTCCGTGCATGGTGGCAATGATGAATGCCAAACATGAGATAAATTCATGCTGGGGATTTTGGTCAATGTCAGCCCTTTCTTCACTGTGTCAAGTTAAACAAACAAGATCAAGGCAAAGGAAATGGTAATTGTCTCTCTTGAGATGAGCTGTAGATAAGAGCAGCATTCTGAATCTAAATGCAGAAAATTTTCACAGATTGTGTCCAGCATTAGAAAAAGGGACTATTAATTTGCCTAAAATACAGCAATTTAGCTGGGTAACTGAAATGCACTTGAGGGAAGGGGCAAAAAAACCCCCAACGAACAAACAAATAGTGGTGGGGGAAGAAGAAACAATGGCTTTGGGAATTCGTGTGTGTGGATTCAAATAAAAGAGAAAATCACATCTGGTTTTCTGGCTGTTGAAAAGGGCCTCCCTTTTACACCCCTCTGCATGTGAAAACTTTTAGTTGATGGGGTGAGAACCTACTGTTCACTGTAAGAGCTGTGTTAAACTATGATGTGGCTAGTTTGGACACATTGTGGTTACGAAGTTGGAATGACTTGTAATTATGTCTGAAGCGGATTTTTGGTGGCTCGTTGGGTTTTTTGCTTCCCTGTGCTAAAAAGCCTCAGTTAGGGTTGCGTGCCCCAAGGCATTATATCTGTAAAATATGAAGGCAAGCCACTGTTTTGGTATAGTTTCAAAGGTACTGTTGTAAAATTGTGTAACTGTGCTACTGGCATCGCCTATGCATTTCACGATTGGAATATTTAATCCTGGTGACTGGCACTGCAGTAAGGATCACTTGTGCCTGTGCACCTCCTTCCTGGGGCGGCAGGGAGCAACACACAGGCTGCTCCTGCGCAGCCGAGAGCCTAGGAGGAAGTGTGGTAATAAAATTAACAGGAGGTTGCCATGGAAGGAACAAAATACATTAAATGTTTGTTTAATTTTTTTTTTTTAATGGATCTGTTAAGTCAGCTCCCAATACTTCTGTGTTTGCTTTCTGAAAACTTTCAAGTAATTGCATTTTACCGCAGAATGCTTGTGGAAAGCCATGTGCAAATATTTGTGGACATTTATATTAGAATATAGGAACACAGTGTACCAGGGTGGCAGCGCAGCTCTGCAGGCACGGAGTGGAGCAGTGCCAAGCGCTTCCTTTGCCCAACCACAGATGCCTGTGTCACTCCTGTCACAGCAGTAACAGTAACCGGTGGTGAGCACTGGTCCTGACAGACACTGATGCCTACAGGTCTTTCACAGAGAGAAAGCGGCCTGTGTTGGTCAGGAACACAGAAGGGTTGTTCCACGTGGCAGGAAGGCAGAGCTCTGATGGTGAGTGGGTGTACACGGTGCTGTCCTACAGCAGTGACTGTTTTTCTGAAGCTTAGTGGGGCTGTCATTTATGCTCAGGAAAAGAGAGGGGAACTTGGAAACTAGTTTTGGTATGCAAAGCCAAAAAAGCCCATGTTAAATCAAGAGGAGGCTTTCTTCCCAACAGCAGATTTCTTTTTGGGTCCTGACTGACCCACATGTCAGATAATCTTCTTTTCATGGCAATGCCAGGGTATCAGCCACCAGCAACCACTGTTTTATAGTTGCTTCCCCAAAAAGCGTGCCATATAGGCTGTAGTTGGTATAGGTTCACAGTTACTGCTGTAAAACTGTACCTCTGTGGCTACTGGCTTCTCCTATGCAGCGGTATAGTCAGACCAGACAGACCCAGGACTGGTAGCCGAGTATATTGCTGGGCAGCGTGCATGAGTGAGGGCAGGGCCTCTCCTCTTGGGAGATCTCCCTGCTGTGTGTAGAGATCACTCTGGAAGCAGGGTGTTAGGTGATGGGGATCACCAAGCCCAAGTGATCATGGGCTTCCCTTGCTGTCTGTAGCTACTGCTCTTGCTGCTATTGGTCCTCTCCTTCCCAATTCCATCATCTGCCTTGCCTCAGGGCTGCACAGCATCAGTAAACGCCTTCAAAGTGCAGGGAGGCTTTTCCAGCCTTGTCTGGGTCTGCAAAGCACAGGGTTCCCCTCTGACCCTCTTCCCTGCGGGTACTAATTCCTGTTTTGACAGGGTTGATGCCACATTTGCATAGGTCCAGCTGCAGATATAATTAATAGATTTTCCTATAGAGGGGAAGAAATCTGAAGGATTCTCAGCACCGGATAGGAGTAAGAAATTGCATTTTGTAAGTGCCAATTGCTTTCCATAGTAGCTTTTGACAAGCTGGCTGCATGTAATTTCAAGTCTAATGCTTGCTTTATCCATGGGATAAAGAAGAATTAACTAAAATCTTAGCACTAGTTTGTGTTCGTTAAGATAGAGCCAAGTCCAGTTTCCAGGACTTAAAGGCAAATTAGTTTTAAAAGTCTGTAAAGGAACTTGGATTTGAAAGAATTGTGGAAGTCAAGTGCGCTGTCTCTACAAAGAAGGGCATATAAATGAAAGAGGGTATGGTCTAGGGTCAGTGGTGGATCAAGAATGGTGTTCTATTAGTTACATCTTTCAGATATTAAGAAAAAAAAAAAGCCTCTGAAATGGATGGGTTATCCCACATTCTTGTATGCAAAAACCCTGGGGTTGACCATCGCTCGCACTGTTACTTCCAAGTATTTGGTACTTCTGCCCTTCCTGCCACCCATGCCTGGCCAAAAGTTTCAGTCATATTTCAAGAAAATGTAAATGAGCTTTGAAACCATACAGCAGTTTTGCTTTATATATGGAAAATCAGTTCTGTGTATTCATTAACACTTGCTAATGGCTCTTGGACAAAACAATGAACTCTGCCGTTGTTCAGAGTAGAGCTATGTGGGAATCCCTTGTTGTTGGCCCTTTGGTGGGACACCCAGCAATGCCTGTCTGCCTCTGGTGCGGGGAAGCTGATAGCACCAAGCTGCATGGGTCTGCTGGGTCCCATGTCCCATAAGCCACATGAACAGCAGGGGTTGGTGGTGTCTGCCCAGGGACTGGTGTTGGTTGCTGTCACTCTGGCCTTTCATGAAGGGCTATACCCTCTGCCTCTCTTCTTTGCCTTGCAAAGGAGTTAACAGGATGCTTTCCCTCTTGTCTTCTAAGCTCATGAGTGCTATTCAGAAGGGCTATGTGTCTGGAAGCCGACTGGCTGTGCTCATGAAGACTGCTGAGGAGAATCTGCATCGGCGTGTGGGGATTCCGGTGGACCGGAGCGGTGGTGGACTGTGAGTTCAAACACAATGTCTGCTCGCAGCCATGGCTGATGGAGGTGCATCTCTGCTGAAAAACATTCCGGTGCTTCTGATTGGTCTTGCTCGTTCCAGATGACCAGCATCTGTCTATGGGTGTAGCTCTTACAAAAATACATTGGTGCATTTGTTTTCATTATTAATGGTTTTCTGTGCAGCTGTTAATACTCCAGTATGTGGCCTTTTGGATTGGGTATTCTTTAGACACAGGGATTCACTAACAAGAATTCAGGAATAGAAGTTAGAAAGATTTGGGTGCACACACAAGCATATGTGCACATACTGCCTTGTTCATTAATTTCTATATCACCTTTACCTTCAAAGAAAACAATGCTCAGAAAGTGCATCCTGCCTTTGAATGCATTGCATTGAGTTTTGTGACTATGTGTTTAGTGTTGAAAAGCTGTTGATCTCTCCTCAACAAAAGTGAGACAGGAAAAGCTGGTGTTCTGGATTGCAGATAGTATCACAACAGGATCAAGACCGATACTTCCCAAGGCAGCATTTGCAAAGAACTGTCATGAGCCTTCCGTAGGTGGCTGGTTTTGCTCTTCCTAGTGCTCTGTTATTTCACTGGTACCAATACTTGGCCAGACAAAAATATCAGCAGCACGAAGCTGGAAAACTACAAGACATCTTGATTAATCACCCAAGCTAATAATTTATTTAAAAGCAAGGGGACAGCTTTCCTTTCTCCCATATTAATAAAAATAAGCTTCCTTTAATAAATAGTGTTGTCTAACAGGTGGTGGTTTATACTGTAAAAGGCTTCATACTGTTTCCAGTTTTGGACAAACCCTGATGATCTGTAGAATATGGCAGGTTTAATAGCGTAATGGTCTTAATTGTTCATTTTAAAATGTTCAAACACAGAGTGAAACAATTAAATTTGTTTTGCATTACACTGAATTGTCTATGAAAGTGAAAGGGCTATTGTTCAGCAGCTGAGGGGGGAAATAGGATCACTCACTTGAGCTGTTTTCAACCATGTTGTGTCTGTCTGTTTGCCTTTCTGTTGTTGGATTGACTAGGCTCAAGATCAGGTGGAAGACTCCTGCCTAATGTGGAACAAGGAAGGGAAAAACACAAGAATGGTTTATTGATGAATTTGTCATTCTGTTATATTCTTTATGTATAAGTACCAATTTTCAACTTAAAGCTGCAGTTCCAAGGTGTTAGAATCTCTACTTGTGTAGAATCAAATCTTTTTTAACCAATGTCACCACTTTCACTAATGGAAAATATCAGTCTAATGGAAAATATCAGTACAGGACTGAATAGCAAGGATTGCTTTTAAAAGGGAAGATGATACATACACAAAATGGAGATGGTGAGGAGTGTTCATATGGAGCACAGTAAGTACAGAGGTTATGTTTGGCTGGAGAGGAAGAGTCCTTTAAAAAAAATAAAAATTCAGGTGCTTAAAAATGACAGATACAAAAAACCAAACCAAAACAAAAAACAACCAAAAAAGAAGGGCAAGCCTCATTTAAAATCCAGTAAATGGTTATATTTCTGTCAGCCCAAACAGTTTGTAAAATCTGGAGTGAAGGAGACAGTTTCAGGGAAAATGCCTCTCAGATGGTTTTTGCGCGTTAGAGTCTTCATTGACCCTGCCTTTTACCAAAACGATGGTGTTATTCAGGGTCATGGCTTTTTTGCTTGGAGTCCTGTGCTGGCAAGGCATTGTCTGAGTGACTGAGGATTTAGCACATTTGGCAATGTAAGAATTATTTTATGGACAAAGGGTTTTGTTTCTGTGGTCCTGCAAACCTTTCTTTTTGAAATATGTTCCAGTATATTCAGGTAAAGTATGTAATGTTGAGCACAGCTTCATCTCTCCAAACCCCTCTTCAGATAAAAACACAGTAACAAATTTTACATATACCGTAGAACTGGGGGGAATGAATGTAGGATACACAGGTTGGTTGGGTTCAGTGAGCAATGTCAGGAGGGAAGGGGATTCTACTACTAACAATAAGGAGAAAAGTAAAAAAGGAGAAAATTAGACCTTTTCCAGGCCACATGAAGAAAAATATTTACAACATTTACAATATTTACAAAGAAAAATTCTCCTTTATAAATGGCACTATTAAGAATTAATAATAAAAGTTTACCTGTGAAGCCAGGGCTTTCTGTTTTGCACCCAAAGTATAGTCTTTGTTCTCTTGTTTTAGCAATGCCGCATACAGGATGGGACCGTGGGATTTTCCTGGCTCAATGTGTGTCCTCTGATAGGAATTTGCTTTGCATTTTAGGCACTTTACTGTCATGCTTCTCTGCTCTTTGTATGCCACAGCAAGATCTTGTATGATCACCCTGTGTAACAAGATTGCATGTGTTACTTAAAACAGCTACATCTATACTTGGAAAAATCTAGAAGTATTTATTTATCACCTCACATCTTGGAAACATCACATATTTTCAGGAATGTTGGCTTTGGTTTGTTTGGTTTATTTTCTTTTCATGCGAATGTACTGTAGAAAGAGTTGTACAGAATCATTGTCTTGCATGGTTATGGTCCTGGGTGGAAAACCATTAATGTGTTTTGGGGTTTTCTGGGGGGTTGGTGTTTTGGTTTGGGTGCTTTTGGTTTTTTGTGTTTGGGTTTTTTTTGGGGGGTTTTTTTGTTTTTTTTTCTTTTTTTTCTTTTTTTTTTGTCTGTGAGGTGGGAGTTGGATTTCTGGATGTGGGAATATTTTTGATTTTAAATAAACTGCACGCCTGGAGGGGAGGGGATGCATGTACATGCAGTGTGTTTATATATATGTGTATAAACACGTGTGTACATATGTGCACACTGTATACACATTACCTGTTTTACACATGGCATGTAGGTATTTTGTTAGGTTACTGTTCTAGACTGAACTGTTAAATACTGTGTTTGAGGCTGGGTAGTCATTTTTATAACTGTCTTGGTGTTTTACTGCCATTATTTATTACTTTTGATATACAGAATGAGCCGCATGCATTTATAGAGCAATAAGAGGATGTATTTAATGTGCCTTGTTTTTAACTGAGTAAGAACTGAAAGCATGAATCAATAAAACTGATTAAAAACGGTCCCTTCACTGGCAGTTTGTTACGGCAGTTACAAAAATAACTTTGATTAGCCTTGAAAAAGTTTATTTTTAAGGGAAGAATGTTCAGATAGATGCTTGTTCGTAAACATAACATAATTTTGTCCATGCTTTCTCGTTTCAGCTCAGAATTTAGTGCTTCATAGTTTAGAAGTGAAAATTAGGAGTTAATGCAGCACTTAGCATTCTTGTGATGTAGGAGCTGTGTGTGCTCGCCGCTGACACACAGGGTGAGATATTCTGCTTTGCCATCTCGTACTAAAATCACAGCCAGCCAATTGGCCTGGATTTTTGGAGGGGGGGGTGGGTTGGAAATGCCAGTCGCAAGTGTTCCTTTGCACACTGATGAATTTTATCATAACTAAAATCAATAGAAATGAATGGAAGAAATTTCATAATCCATTTTGATCATTTTACATGTCAAGTTAGTCCAGGGTTGCCATGTGTTGATAAATGTTCTTACCAAAAAAATGCTATATATTTTCATTGTCAGTAAATCAGTAAGGCTGTTATCGGTTTTAACGCAATTTTTATAATCTCCATATTATTTTATAGGTTTTAATTTTCATTTGTAATAGGGATATTCCACAACTGTGATGCAGCTATGCTGAATACAGGGCTTGTGTACGTGCAGGCAGGATAACTTGCCTCCACATGTCCCCCACAGAAATAAGCAGGACCAAGACCTCCTGAGTGGAATTGCAATGATTATAAATTTTATCTAATGGGCGGTATGTAAGTAATATGTCAGAAAATGTTTGCTGCAATCATTTTTGTCCCAAATATTTTATAGCACTAAAATTGCCTTCAGTTGTGATCTTGATTTTGCTGCTCTCCACAGAACTGAGAGGAATAGGAGTTTTTTGAGGATGGTGTTTTGAGGCTGGGTTACCTTGCTTTGCACAGTTTTCTCCACTGAATGTTCAAAAATTCAGATTTATTGCAACTTATGTTCTTTTGCACTCTGCAGCCTGTTTTAGAAATACGATATATAATATCATAGCAACATTAATATTTAAGCGTTGGTGCTTGAGCTGGGTGTTTCCCGTGTCAGATATGAACTGATTGCATCTGTGGAGGAGAGAAAACCAGTGAGGGTGAATCTTTGCTGCTAAGTCAGCGTTGCTTCTCCTTGCTGAAAAAGAGGGGTTCACATTTGTGGGCGTGTTCTGCCTTGAGGCTTTAGTCCCCATTCTCCTGTTTAACATTCTCCCCAATTTTTGCATGTCTGCACCCTACTGCAGGAGCACTGCCGGCACAAAGCAAAAGCGCTCAGCTGCGGTGGCTGGAGGTTACAGGCTGTGTTTCAGGATCGATACCTTCTTCACTCAGAAGATGCCGCTGATGCAGGCATGTGCTGGGATAATCTTGCCTCTTCCTATTTTGCAAATAAAGGCAGAGATTAAATTTTGCTCCCCTGAGCAAGCCTCTAGCCTGCTCGGGCATTTTTTTTTTTTCCCCCACAAAAAGCCCTGTGCAAAGGCTGTCATATATGCTACGTTATCCAGTTGGATGTGAGCAGGGAGCTGATTTCTGAAAAATTTGGGGAAGTTTTAACTGTGTATTTCACTGAACTTGATCCTCGGCAAATGCCAGCATCGGCCACTGTGCTTTGTCTGCCTCCTCTGAACCATTGCAGCCTGAGACTGCTCAATGCAGTCGACAGGCTGGGGCTGCGTTCGAACTTTCCGTGTTTAAGCAGGTTCTTATTCAGTGGCAGCCGTGATTTTGAGCTACACCCAGCCAGCATGGTGCTGCGGAGTTGTGCCAGCTGTGCAGGTGCCTGAGACAGGGCTGAATGGTGTCACTGGTTCTCCTGCACAGGCTTTATTTGACTAAACGAGGCAAACTTGGTTCTGTCTTAGCGAGATACTGTAATCTGTTTGTCCAACTGATGTAAACGTAATGAGGTTGATCAGTAAAACTGACACCAAGTGAAGGGAGGTGGACTGGTGTGCCCGGGCTCACGGTCCCTTGCAGGAGCAGCCTCCCACCACCCCAGAACAAACACGGGGTGCCGCTGCCTTTCCCCTTGTCTCTTCTAAGTGACTGTTCTGATTATTTTACCGAGGCACACAGATTTTTATTTTAATTTTTGCATATCAACAATTAACTCATTTGCAATTCATTTTTATGCAAGCTGAGTTTTTCCTGTCCAAGTCAAGAAGCTGTAAATCTTAGATCTGTTGAGCTGATAGTGAAATATATTTCATTTTTCCCCATGAATCATTTGCCATCCTTATTGCAGAAAAATGGCAAAATTATGGTGTACCATGTTTTCATAAATTACTGCTTTCCTCTCTTCCCGTCTCCCCCCCCCCCCCCAGTTTGCTCTGTAATTTGCCTGGGAGGAAGGGCAGTGTGGGAACCTGGAGCAGCCTGGTGAGCAGGGCTGATTTCTCTCCAAATTGCCTGAAAATCCACCTGGTCTCTCTAAATTGTACATAGAAACAACACAACTAATGCAGCATTCACAGGAATCAGAAAATGGATAATTGCTGCTGAAGTTGTTTTGGCTTAGTGGTGGTAAGAGATCGGCTGGTTAATGACTGCTGTGCCAGAGAAGGGAGGAAGCAGCAAGTAGCACTGCTTTTTCCCAAAGAGCAAGCAGCAGGTCCTTTAGATTCCTGTTCCCTTGCATCAGAAGCTCGTAAACTGCAGGAAGCCAGGTATTTCTCTGGGTTTAAGAACGTAAAGAATTCCCTTTTCTAGGTTTAGGAATGTAAAAGCCTATAGCTTGCAAAACACTTTTTTAAATCTTGGCAATAATATTTATTTTAACATCCTGGAAAAATGATGCTTTTATTACACTTTGGGTTTAGCTAGGTAGCTAATTTTGATTAGTGACTTCAGTAGCTTATTGCATCTAGGAAAGGCACTGTTCCACCTACCATCTTCTCTTAAAGCCGGGTTTTTCTGATTTAAAGAAAAAAAAAAAAAGATAAAAATGTTCATCATGGTAAGCTGTTAAATTGTTTTCAAAATTGGCCATTTTTTAAATGGAGCTTATCCAGCTATGTCAGTACTTCAGGTTGCAGTGAACCATTAAATAAAAACCCAAGACAAAATGCCTTTGAAAAGGGTTAATTAGTTTTAATATTGATTTATTCCGTATAGGGCAGTAATAGACTAGAACGTTTATTCCTGGTTTGGGTCATTAAAAGCAGTCTTTGGTTCTAGAAGGAGTTGTTTCTAATAAATAAATAAAAGAGGCCAATTAGGGTAATTTAGGGTGGTCTGGGGCATGTCCTGGTTCTGTAAAAAAATAGGTGACAGGTTCGTTTGGGGGGTTTTGTGGAG
>NW_009926556.1:0-1322 GCF_000696875.1 Nestor notabilis
CCGTGTCCATAGTGTAAATAGTTGTGTCCGTGGCGCCGCAGCTCGCGGGGCTGCTCCCATCGCATCCGTGTTTCTTTCCCTTGTGTGAGTCCCGTGTTCGCTGACGCTGTGTACCGTATAGGGGAGGAGCGGAGCAGAGGAGTTCCTTTGGTGTGTAAAGTCTTTGCAGCTGTTTTGTAGTCGTTGTGGTTTTTATGCGGAGCCTCCGGGCTTTATTTAACCTCCTTGGGTTTTGTTTTGTAAGGATTAATTTAACACCGCTAACCATTTTATTACTTTTATCAAGAAGAGCAAAGTCTATTTTTGATTTCTGTTTCCTAGTTCTTAGGAACATTAAAAACCAGCATTACAGCTCTGCCCTGTCTCTGTGCCTTTCCTTCTGTCAGCCCAGGGCTGTGCTCACCCTCTGCCCTCCCCTCTGGCTGAAAGGTAGAAAGACATTGGGGTTTTTCAGATCCATCTGGCGTCTGCCCCGTTCTGTGCTGCCCATCCCTCCTGGTGAACGGGTCACCTCCCCCTTGGATGGGTCTTGCTTCAGCTCCCACCTTCCGTCTTGCCCCGTCCTGGCTGTTGGGTTAAGGAATTGTTGCTACCACCGGCCTCTCCTGCCTTAAGAAGGTGAGGGCGGCTCCGGAGGTTAACAGCCATGGTCATTCTCTGATGCAGCTTTCCTGGGGTTCTGGAATTTCCTGGAATCCTCTAGAGCATTTCCCTGCTTCTGGACAGGGCAGGAAGAGCCCGGCTCCACCCGCTGCTGGCTCCCAGCATGCCTGCAGCTCTCCAGGGATGCTTTCCATGGTGGGATCATTGACATCCTCTGACCCCGGGGAGGGCTGGGAGCCCTGACACTGAAAGCTGCAGTTTGGGAAACTTTTTTTTTTGCCTGTTATTCATTTTTTTGAGCCCAGGCAGGTGGCTCCTCAAGCTCAGGTGAGCAGAGACTGGTGCTGGGGAGAGCCAGTCAAAGGTGACGGCCTTGTGAAGTACTCGATTGCTGAGGTCTCAGTGGAGATGTGAGATCAGCGGCCTGGGAGCCCCGTGGTTTCCCCTCCAGGACATCTCATTTATCCAGGCAAAGCAACGAGACAATGGAAGGCAGAACCGTGGTAGTTCTGTGGGTGCTGCCATCCTCGGAGCTTCCCTTGAACAAGTGGAGGGGATGGGTCCTGAGCAGGAGAACCCCAGGACCCAGCTGGGCCTGTACAAGGGGCTGCAGTGAAGAGGGCAGCTGGGGGCACGGCTGGGATCATTGCGGGGCATGGGCAGGACTGGGGGGACAGGCCCCACGCTCACAGGAGCTGGACATTGTCCGGGGCCCTGGT
>NW_009926557.1:0-6003 GCF_000696875.1 Nestor notabilis
ATATTATTTAATAATAAAATCTAATAATTTGTAATAATAAATTATAATATTGCATTAATTTGAAAGCTACAAGGCAAACCCTTCTCCCCCAAATGTCTATATAAGGAAAACAAATATTCCTAGCTCAGCCTATTTAATCCACCTGCTTATAGCAGCTCAGAAGAAACATCTTACAGGTCTGAAAAACACCATGCAGTGTAGTTCCATTGAGATTGCCACGGAAGACAACGATCAGCGTATTTGCTCATTAGTTCTCCACCTTTAGAACACCACGGTCATATCTCAACTGAGCTGCGGCACCATCCTTTGAATATTCCAGGTTCAACCCCAAAATTTGTCTACCTTCCCTAGACAGCCTGGCTGGGACTCCAGTCCTCCGAGTCTCCCAGCATGGCATCTGCATGAGATGGCCACAGCTGTCTAGCTACCTCATACCCTCTTTGCAATCAAGAAAACTGAAGACACAGACCAGGCCAGATAATGATAAGTAAACACAGAGATTAAGACACATGAAGAGTGCTGAAAAATGCTACTGATTTTTTCCATTGCTTATTCAAAAAAAAAAAAACCAAAAAACAAAAAAACAAAACAACTTAGCAAGAGATAAATCCCACCTTTTCCATCTAGGATTCACAGCGCTGGGGAACGAAGGTAGCAAACTGTGGAGATTAACAAAACAATATACAAAGACCTGATGCAGCCCATTAGCCTTCATCCAGAAAGCTCCTTTAGGTGGGATTCATCTCACCTCACTGCAGACATCTTGGAGTTAGACAGTTACATCTCTACCAGCCCTCCAACTGACTGCTGACACCCCTTTTCACAATCCTTTCAGAATGAAATTAATCACTTCTAAGAATGCCAGCTGACTACAACTGACAACCTGAGATCTCTCAATTGAGATGAGATAAATTCAACTCTTTATATCCATTAGGCCTACTCTTCTTGCTCCCTCAACTAAGGGACAACTACTGAACTTCCAAAGATTAATGATAATTCAGTCAGGGGTAGAACTGGGCAAACACCATTAGTCACCAGTAGACTGTGAACACAGAAAAATTCTAAGATTGCCTTAAATTACATTGCTTCCTTAATGACTACTTACAGGACTACCCTTCTTAGCAACTAGTGAAGTGTTAAGTCACATTTTCTTTTACATGGTAAAGGTGGACTAATTTTCAGCTACTTTGCCATCATAAATAATTTAAATCTGTGCAGAGATTACTTTCTGTAAGTGCTTGAGCAGTCAATTGACAAGTTGTCAAATGGCCAATTGCAAGCACTGAGTAAGTTAAGAAATTCTGTGGCAGCACAGGAATCTGAAAGAAAAGAACTGAAAACCTTTTAATGACCATGGAGTAGTCCATTGCTGTAGGAGTTAGGATGTCAGATACAACCAGCACAGTTATTAACATAAGCTCATCAACTTTAAATGGTAGCTTTGTTGCGCCCAAGGAAATAGCCAAACCATGGAAACAAGCACTCTGTGGGTCATCAAGAAGTGCAGAAGTGTTCTGAAGTGGCCACAAGATTGTGAACACCAATAGTAAATGCAGTGACAGTACAGTTTGAATTGAGTAATCATCAACAAGTCATTCCCTACTTACCCCTGTAGCTAAGGATAATGTAGGTAGCCAGAGGACAAAGAAAGACTGGTGGGAAACTCCATGACCCAACACCAGGATTCTGGACCATGTCTCCAGGCTCTGAGGAACCCAGGGAGCAGAGAAGACACCAAGGAACCTCACAGCCCAGGACTGTGCAAGGCACAGCTGGAGCTGCACTATAGGAAAGTCTCATAACTCATTAAATTGCATATATCTGTGATCAAAGTGTGCTGAGAAGAGTCCATTGATCCTCCCCACCATGGTCTTATATGGTGACAATTGCAGAGACCTGAGATAATAACTTCCTTCCTATGCTTTTACCAAGAAGATTGATCAGTTGGTGGACACAGATGACAAGGCGAGAAAGCTCAGCTGTGGAGTTAAGGAAAACCCAAAAAAACAAAAACCCAAAGAAAAGAGATGCGTTAGGACTCAGTCCTCTCCTTAATTGAATGCTATGTGTGCTTAGAAACCCTGAGTTGAATGGACTATATCTTGATTTGGAAGTGCCCTACCAAGAAATATCAGCTGGTGTTAGGGCAGGTTTAAGAAGGATGGCCAGATAGTACAACTTTTTTGTTTTTCAGGCCCAAAGTGGGGAAGAGGAAGAGGAAAAGGACGAGGAAGTGAAATTCATTAATTTCAGCAAGCTTGACAGGCTAGGTCCTAGGGACTCTAGTGGTAGGACAAGGGGTAATGGCTTTAAACTTAAACAGGGGAACTTTAGGTTAGATATAAGGAAGAAGTTCTTTACAGCGAGGGTGGTGAGGCACTGGAATGGGTTGCCCAAGCAAGCTGTGAATGCTTCAACCCTGGCGGTGTTCAAGGCCAGGTTGGACAGAGCCTTGGGCGACACAGTTTAGTGTGTGGTGTCCCTGCCCATGGCAGGGGGGTTGGAACTAGATGATCTTAAGGTCCTTTCCAACCCTAACTGTTCTATGATTCTATGAAAAGGAGCACTGTGCTGCAGGTCACATTTAGCAGCTGGTAGAAGGAAAAGGTGTGATTTTAAACAACATATTCTCTATAGTGTTTACTGAACCATCTGCGGATTTTATGGATATTCAAGCTTTGCAGCAAAGAAAGGGAATTTAAATTCTCTTCAGCCTTAAGGAATGAGAATTATGTTCTCACCACCTCACATGTACAAGAGGCTAAACAAATATGAGTAAGAATTGCTGCAGTTGTATCCAGATTACATTACTAAATGGTGACTTGGGGGGTTTTGTATTTGAGATTTAGGGCTCTAAAGGCCAGACTGACAATATGTCAGATTTTTTTCTTGCCATACGTAAACAGTGTCTCAAATATGGTTAATGTGATTAATGGTTCTATAAACTTTTAGCTCATATTAATATGACTTGATTTGAACAAACAAAAGCTATAGGAACTCAGAGAAATACATGGATTGGATTTTGGACTGAAACAATTAACAGAAAAAGTTAGCATTAAAAGTATCACAGATTAGCCACATTGTAGTTCTGAAAATTGGTTTCATCGTGTACGTTTTTATACAGAAAGGTCTCTTAACAGCTGAATGTATGCTTTAGAGGACAAAACTTTACATAGAACATAAGAGAAATATTTTTTCCCAAGATCATAAATCAAATGGTCCACGAAATAACACCTGGAAAAAAGAAACCAAACCCCAAAGAAAAAAAACACAAACAAACAAAAAACCAACATGCCCTCTTGTTAATAAAAAACACTGAGGAAAGTTTTAACCTTTAAGTTCTTAAATAAACCAAACTATATTGAGTATACAATCTAAATCTCAACTTTGATTGCCAGAAGTTTAGTCATCCCACAAATTGTGTGAAATTTACAAATTACAGTCTTTTGTCTCCCACAGTTTTCTACATAGGAACATTTTTCTAAATAATTTTAAAAGTATCTAATCAGAACTCAGGTCTGAACAACTCATTTGCATTAGGTATGTCACTTAGTAGTGTCATTTACTAATTACATAACTAATGTCACTAATAGGTTTCTCACTTTTCGTTATTATCTTCACCTTTTTCCCTTTTTGTCCAGAAAGAAATTAAAATTTCAAAAAACTTTTCCCCATTGATGTGGAAAATAGTTTCAGGTCAAGTGAAATAATTACATAGAAAAAAATGTCATGCAACAAAAAATCAAAACCTAAGAAACATGGTAAAGGAACGGTACCAGTACCATGGGAAGAACCTCCAGAGCACCTGGTTCTGTTAGGTCTCTGTACTGTTTACCTCCACAGTTTATCATCCTTATCATCTGAATAAAACACCTTTGCCTAATGTACAGCTCTATTCCACTTAAAATAATTTCTCTAGAGGTTTACTATTGTCTCTGTGGTGATCTGAACATACTTAAGCCATTTCTAGCAGATAAAATCTATTGCAGCTTCTTCAAATGCAAACCTGAAACATTTAATCTCTTTTGCTGCATCAAAGAGATTTATTTCTGTGGTTTTAAAAGACTGTCTTTTCTATTGCAGATTTACCACCTAACAGTCAAATTCTCCTCTTGATCACACCATTCATTGATTTACCTTGCCATCATTATTCACTTAGTTTATTTGCCCCACATTTTATCTTGATAAAAGCATTCACTGAACACTATCCAGCACATTCCACAAATAAAAAATTTAATTACTTAAAAAATACATTTAAATTAAGATCCATTCTTAAGTCTCAAAAACTGAATGTTTACCTGTATCAAAACAATGTTACTAATCATAAACCTATGTAAGAGAGTAATGTTATAAAACTCATTGAATTTTTTCTGTCTTTACTTTGAAATGAATAACTAAAAAATTTGAACTTTCTATATAAAATATATATCTGTCAATTTCATGCACAGAAGGAAAACTTCCTTATATACGTATTCACTCCTCTGTGTGTTATTTTTGACCCTACTAGTTAACTCGTTTCAGCAAATTATTAAGTCAAAAACATAGAGGAAATTCCTTCTCAAACATATTGCACTGGAGGGAATAAATATTCACTCCCCCCCCCCCTTCCATTTTCTTTTACATCTCACTCACCTAGAAAAAAGTTCCTGATCAGGTTCTTTAATGTTTTAAAGCAAATAAAAAGTCTTTGAAAACTACAGAAGACCCTACCACAAACTACCATTTTTCTAAGAGAAAGTGCAGCAAACCAGAGGACTTACATTATTTTCCATCCTAAGTGAAGATTCAAGGAGTCATTTCTTTCTGTGCAAAAGAAACATATCTCAGCCCAGTTATCTCTCAAGAAATAGTTGGAAAAACTTCCTTACTGCCTTCATTATTTCTATCTCCCCTTTCAACAATCTCTTCACCCTGGCAATACTCTTCCTTCAGGAACTGTGTTATTTGTACATAGGGGGTGTTGAGGGAGGCGTCTATTTAGCTATCACAGTAAATGATGTGATCATACAAGGTCTCATGGGAAAGGCTGTAACCTCAGTAAACAAAGCTGTGAAGGCTCCAAGCTGAACATTTCCTTCATATACTGTTCCACCTCTGGATTTCTGAGTGCCTTTTGTAGAAAATCAGGAGTGAAGAAGAAAAAAATGGGTGGGAAACATGGGCTAAAATGTATTTCCCAGCCTCACTGTGAGAGCTTGTCTGTACTATAACAGGGTTTTTATAAAAGGCATTGGACTTTACATTTTATTTAAATATTTCAGTTTCAGTTGTCTGCTTTAGTAAAGTCAGAAAATATATGATGCTGAATCTATAAAGTGAACTAAAAGACTGTGACTGAAGCATTAAATATGCAAGCACTGTTTTGACCCGTAAGATCTGGGTGCTGGACCCTTCCTCACAACTAAAGCTGCCATTGTAGATACTGACTGATTTAGTACCCATACTAAATAAGATCAGGATCAATAAACCATTTTTTTACTCCCTTTGTATTTTGTCCTTGGCAAGTTTGGTTGAGGCAGAAAAGAAACTTTCAAGGGAAGTAGTCTTGCAACATATTGAGGTGAATGCTATTATATTTCCTGTTGAATTTGAGTTGGTTACCAATCTCCTATCTTTAAAGTTACTTTGAGAAACAGGGGAAAGAAGTCATGATGGTACATCAGCTGTCTAGCTTTGATGTGTTGGTGGATCATTGCCATCTTTTGGCAAAAGCTTTGGTTCATTAGGCTCTAAATTTAATGAGCGTTGCTGTAGGAATCTAAACTACATCTTGGACACTTTGGACAGGGTACTGCGCAGAAGATTTAATTTCATGGAAAGAAGCACATCTGTAATAATCATGAAGGATATCCACAAATGAAGTTGCAAAATTTCTTTGCAGGTTAAACCAGATAAAAGATCTATAAATCCATCTGACTTCACAATTATCAACACTATCGAGCTTTAGAGTAATATCATGTACAGAAAGTAGCATGTGGTGTCCCTCAGGGATCGGTGTTGGGA
>NW_009926558.1:0-4444 GCF_000696875.1 Nestor notabilis
GAGCCTGGCTGTGGAGCATCATCCAGGAGCATCTTGCCACAAGAGGGAACCCCTGGGCTGGAGAATCCCGTCCTGGAGCCGCTTCCCGGCTGTGCGCCCACAGCCCCTGCTTCCAGAGAGGGTTTGGGGCCAGGAGAGATGCTCCTGCCTGTCCCAGCTCGCCAGCAAGGGGCTTTGGACCCCTTCTACTGCCCCAAGCTACCTCCTGTCACCCCACCTCAGGGAGATGGGTACCTGCTCATGGGATTCCCGTCTCTGACCTCCTTTCCCAGCTGATCTGAGCCGAGGGATCATCTCAGGCTTACCTTGGTGAGCATCAGTCAGGGACATTCACAGCATCCCATAATGGAAAGCCAACAGGATCTCCAGGAATGATGTAGCTGGCCTGGCTCTGGTTTGCATCAGGAGCAGGGTTTGCATCCCTGCGGGATGATCCAGCGCTCAGGAGGGGGCCCAGGGTCCTTCCATGGGACAGAGATATTGGTCCCCATTCAGTCTTATAGCCCCCCTGACAACGGGCAATGCTTAGTCCCATGGAGCACCAAAGGGATAGACATGGGAATAGAGGTGATGAGAGCTGGTTGGGAAGTTGTCTAATCCAAAACCACGGGATGAGATCTCCCTGTGGCTTTAATGTGTGCAGAGACACTTCCAGGAGAAGGGAAAACGTTGCTCATGTACAGGGAGAAGGATGGATGGATGGATGGATGGATGGAGCTGAGGAACTTGTCTGCTGCACCTGAGATGCCAGTCCTAGGAGCAAGGGAGGGGAAGGGGAAGATGCCAGAGGGATGGAGAGCAGAGGCATGGGCCAGGATTAGCACTGTTAAACCTGCAGCTAACCCAGGCTTATGTCAGCATGTGTTACCCGGCACTGACAGAGCAATGGGTTTGCTCCTCTGCCTTTTCTAAGTGGCAAATTGTCCCTCCATCCTGTTTGCTCTGCATTAGCTGGCATATGTCTAATCGCCTTTGCAAGCACAACAGGCAGAGATTAAGCCCTTGCTCCTCCTCAAACCCAGCCAGGCAGGAGGACAGTGTCTTTACCTGGCTGCTCAAGGGCACAGGGGAGGTAAATGATGGCACCCACTGCACAAAGCACGTCCCCTCTGTCCTCACAGGCCTCCAGAACCCCAAACAGGCCTCTGACTAAGAAAACCCCATTCCTAAGAGCTCCTGATGGAGCCTGGGGCAAGGAAACAGGTACCTGGGAGATGGAGAAGAGCCTAATGCAAGGCCAGGTTGGATGGGGCTCGGAGTAACTAGTGGAAGGTGTCCCTGCCCATAGGTTGGAACTGGATGAGCTTTTAAGGTCCCTTCAGCCCAAACCATTCCATGGTCCTATGAAATTCTCACCTCTTTTCCAAGCACAGGTTCCAAGCCAACAGTACTGATTTCCAGGAGAGTCATCAGGAGCCATCAAAACCAGCTTAAGGTGGGGAACGAAGCACTGTCTGCTGGAGACGAGCAGCAGAGAGCCAGGGTGGTGGAACCCAAAGCGCTTGTTGAGCAGTAAATCAGTGCAACAGAGGAACCAGCATAAGATGAGGAGTGTGGGAGCCACGAGCTTTGCAGGACATCCTCACTCTCCTCAGGTTTTTCCCTCTAGATCCCTTGTCTTCCCTCAAGAACAGGGATAAATGCAATAGAGCATTAGCTCCAACAGTTATTAACGTGTTTGTGGAACAGTGTCTGAGTGGGATCAGGGGAGGAAAAGGGCTGCGCTGTGCTGGGGCTGCTGCTGGGATCACAGCTTCCTGCCTGGAGCATCGTGGCGCTGGGAAGCCAGGGAGCCAGGTTCCCTTCTCCATCCCTGGACCAGCACAGGGTAAGTGAGCTCAGGGGATGGAGATCAGGGGATCCCAGGGGATGGAGATCAGCTTAGGGGCAGCTGCAGGATGAGGGCTACGTGGCTCCTTTCTATAGCTGTTATCCCACCACGCCGCTGCAGACAAGGAATGCAGCCCGAATCCCGGGCTCCCTAAAAACACCCTGCTGGGAGGCGAAGGGCAGTGGGTTTATTTAGCAGGCGGGTTTCTATGCACGGGCATTCCCAGGTCCTGCTGACCACTCCGAGAGCCCTCGTGTGCAAAGTAGCCAAAGAAAACCTCCTCTGATTAGAGGGTGGAGGTAAAAATATCCCCAGGCCATAAACAGAGGGAGGCAGACAGGGAAAAGGCACATGCCAGAGAGACTGACGCCCGGGAGGGAGACAAGATTAGGAGCAACTCAGCCTCACACATAGACAGGATTCAAAATAGATGAGCATATGCCGAAGTGATGATCGAGGGGAGGATGATGGGGCTGGTGTAGGAGTGGGGTCATGGTCTGTGCCACCGGGGAATCAACAGCTTGTCTAGACTGCAGCAGCCAAAAAAAGAGGTGCTGTGTTCAGCGCCGCAGAGCTGCCCCAGCAGCAGCAGCGTGGAAGAGGGATGCCAGAGCCCGGCGTCTATTGCCGGGGCTGCTGAGAGTGGCCACGGGTGATCAGCGAAGTCTGGAGTCGCTCCAGAACCTCTCCAGCACAAGGCAGGACTTGAACTTCCAAAGCCACTTAGTCCGAGGGGAAAAAGCCTCATGCAGCTCTGCTTGGATGCAGCAGCATCCTGCTCACCTGAGGGCACCTCCGAAGAGCCTTTCCCTCTCCGATGGCTTATTCTGTCACCTACCACCTCCATCACCCTCTGCCACACACAGCGATGGCTCTGGACACACCTCACCTAACACAACCCCCTGTGCTGGTGTTTGCCCTCTCTCTTTACCTCCTTCTTCCCACAGCTCCAGAGGTCTGGAGCCATCCCGATGGCTGGGAAAGGTCCAGGTGGAGAGGCCTGAGGCCCCAGCCAGGCTGCTCCACTCGCCAGGCATTGGCACAGCTCATTGGCACCGTCCTCGGAGCCCCGGTGCCCTGGATAATAAGATTCCCATCTGCCACGTGTGTTGCCATTGGAAACTCACAGTGACAGGCACAGGCTGTCAGCACAGCTTTGAGCAGCTTCTTCCCAGCAGGGCTGGAATCTCACTTTGGGCCTCCAGGCACTACAAGTGTCAAAAGGATATCTATTTTCCCTGGGTTGCCTTCAGCTCCTCGCCGATCCCAAACTCTCGGCGTACAACACCCTCTGTGCGACTTCCAGAACCCCCTGAGGTGGTTTTCCTTCTGTTTAACCCTCGATCCTCTTCCCTCTGTTCTTACAAGCGCTGACTCCTTCTGCTCGGGCATCTCTTCCCCATCATTGCCCGCCACAGGCTTTGGCTGGAGCTTGGGGGGGACTCCCAGCAGGACACGTGTTCCCCCACTCTCATCCCTGCTCCAAGCACAGATGGGAAGCTCTTCAAAGAACAAAGGAATCATAGGAAGAGGCAGGTTCATGCTGCCCCTTGTCACGCCTGAATAAACCCTGTGCTACACAGGGCCGCTCTGAGCACGGATTTCATTCCAGTTACTTGTTTCAGCGCTAAATAATGAACGAGGAGCTCCGTTTGTGTGTGAAAACCCATGTTTGACTCTGCAGCGCTTTGCCATCCCCGTCTGACAGGCTCTGCAGTCCTCGTGCGCTCTTTGTTGTGACTCCTTTGGAATTCCACGTTCCAAACGGATGGAAAAGCCCACGGTGCTGCAGCCACTCACGGGTCCACGCTCCTTTTGGCTGTGTAAATACAACGTAGAAGGCCAGGAGCCAGAAACCCTCTCATCCTTCCTCGTTTCCTCTCTCTCAGCTCCACTTTGCCCTGGCGGAGCTGCTGCTGGATGTTAAAGAGGGACCTGACAGCTCAGTGATGACACTTTAGCACTGATTACACTCGATGTCATTATATTTTACATCTCTTGTCGTTTCAGCCCAAGCAGACTGTGTTCAGATGACTCTTCGCTCAACAGGGACCCAACCCAGAGACTGCTGGAGTCGGGATTTAAGCTGTATCATCTTATTAGGTGGTTCCTTCCCCTTCATCCTCAATGCAACATCCCATCTGGCCATTAGAACTGATGAGCCTCTCTGTATTCATTTCACCAGGCTCAGATCAGCCCTTTAAATCTACTCATTAGCAACTCGAGTTAGATCTGCCACATTATCAACTTAAATACAGCTTTACATCCCTTCATTTCTTCCCGGCTCTCCCAAGCTGGTTCACAGCACAGAGGAGAGCTCAGCTTTCATTCCAGCTGCTTGATCTTCAACAGCTTCTTAATTACATCCCATCATGACAGGCCACTGACAGGCAGTGACGTGGGAGCCAGCATTAACCCAGGCTGAGGCGCTGGATTCTAGTGACTGGTGGCTTTTGCTTCTGGTCATCACTGGAAAAGGTTCTGGGAGGTCTTTTGGGGTTGGGCCGAAGTCCGCAGTGAAATGCACAGATTGCGGACAAGTTCTCGCAGGGAAATGCCTCTTTTTTATAGGCTCATGGAGCGGTTTGGGTTGGAAGGAACTTAAAGCTCATC
>NW_009926559.1:0-3479 GCF_000696875.1 Nestor notabilis
ATATATATATATATAAATTCAAGGGGCCTTCAGTTTATTCTTGTTGGCTCCCCCTTCTCATTAGATTGGTCTCTCTGTGGGGATCTTCATCCCCTTCTCTCCACTGTCCACCTTTTGGGGATTCTGTCCCATGACCAGGGTCCAGAAGAGGCCACCACTGCCATGTGAGTCCAGCCCGTCTTGGCAAGAGGGAGCCTGGGAGAGTGCTCCGCTGGGAGGTGAGCAGGAGAAGCTAGCCTTTCCCTGCCTCCTGCTGGCTCCTTGAAAAGACTGGGCTATTCCTCCTCCTCCACCTTCCCTTTGGGAACTGGGGCCAGGACAGGGGTATGAAAGTCAGAACTGCTATCGTTCTGCCTTTCAGGAAAGGGAGTAGAGAGAAGGGTGATGATTATTTTGGCAGTCTCTTACCCTCCCTCCAGTTGCTTTTTGGTTTGTTGTTGATGCCTGCAGGCTTTTCTGAGGTGGGGTGTGGGGAAGCAGGCAGGAGGGAGAGGAGGAGGAGTACAAGCTGCTAGGACATCATCCACAACGGGCAGGAAGAGCAATGAGCAGGAATCCACATTCCTACGGGGCCTTGGCCACCATGCTGCTCGGACAGCTGGGAGAGAGAGGCAGCAGCCAGTTCAGACAGACTCCTCTCTATTGCTCTCCACCAGGGGAGGAGAAAGAGTGCAATACTCCACAGCCCTTGGGCAGTGTAGGCACGGTCCAGCCCAGAGAACATGCCTCACCTCTCCCCCCACACTGGTCTCACCTTCCTCTGGGGAGAAGGTTTCTCCCATCCAGTCCTTGGGGCAGGACGAGCAACCCCTCCTCCCTTTCACAAGCAGGAGGGACAGGAATGGATATTTCTCTCTTAGACACTCAAGGAAATCCTCAAAGAACCTCATCCAGCTATGAACCCTGCCACATTCTTCTGTGGCCTGCTGAAAACATGTGTCCGAGCCCCTGTACATACAAGGACCCTCTCTCCATCCCATTCACCATGCATGTCTCAACACGCACCTCCCTTTCATACACATCCTACAGTGAGAGAGAAGGCAAAACAGGGGCCTTTCTTTGGGTTTGAAAGGAGGGGCTTTTGCATGAGGAAGTGATCCCAGCACAGGAAAGGGGCTCTTGCACAAGGAAGCATCCTCCTACCGGGCAGGCTGTTGCACAGAAGGAGCACCCCCTTGAGACAGGCTGTTGTTCAAGGGGGTGCCATGAACAGGGTTACACGGCCAGAAAAGGCTGTTGCAGGAGGAGAGGCCGGAGACTGTTGCACGAGGAGGGCCGCTGCACAAGCGGTGCCCCTGGGCGCAGGCTATGCACAAGAGGCTTTCTGCTCCCTGGGTTGAGGTCTCTCTAGGAGCTGGAGAGGTGCTCCACTTGGATGGCGCTGGTGCTGACAGTGAGGCAGATGTCCTTGTGATGCTCTGAAGTCTTGTAAGGAGTCAGGTCAAAGGAGCACTGGGGGGGAGGGTTGGGTTGGTTAGTGTCTCCAGAAGGGCCCCCTGCTGCCCCCCCGCCCTGTGGCTGGAAGTGCTGCTGCTGCTGAGAGGCCTGGGCTTGTGCCTGAACCACCTGCTGCTGTGGGTCAGGGATGTTGTGTTTCCGCATGTGCTTCATCAGGTACGTCTCCTGCAATGGGAAGAATGGCTGTCACAGGGGGGAGGACGTTTGCCAAACCCAACGGGAAGGCACACGACAGCCCAGGCGGCTGCTCCCTTTGGATCTGGAGAGGGTACGTCCAACTCCTGCTACTCCCCAGAGCAGCAAACACTCACCGAGGTGTAGGCCCGACTGCAGATGGAGCAGGTGTAGACCTTGGCGTGTTTCACCGTGTGCGTAGCCAGGTGTACCTCCAACGAGGCAGCATCCGTGTATGCACGGTGGCAGTTGTGGCACTTGAAAGGTTTGTCTTTGTTGTGCTGCCGTCTGTGGGACTGGGGGGCAGCAGCAGGGTGGAGGGAAGAGAAAGCAAGCACAGGGGAGGAAGCAAGTATTAGTACTGGAGAAGGCTTTACCTCCATTACCCTCTTCCAGCCAGGCCCCAAGCTCCCTAGGTCCACCTCCTACTGCAGGAGACAGAGCTTTTCCCTCCAGCCCACTGCATCTTCCCCACAGATGCCCTTTTTTCTCAGGCATATTAGGCATTTGAAGAGCAGAGTCTCCCAACTCTCCACACCCCGCATCTTCTCAGGCCCTCCACACAACTCTCAGCCTTTTCCTTTTCCCTCCTCTTCTGCCTCACTATACATTTGCTCCCAGCATCTGTCACTGCCCTTCAGGGCAGGATCTGCTTTAACTGCTCACAGGCAGTTTACAGCTCTGTGCCATTTGGCACACACTACAGTTCCCCTCCTCCAGGATACTGCAACAAGACACACACCACCTCTGCTTCCCTAAATCCCTGAATGCTCTCCGTTTCATCGTAAAACAGAAAACCCAATGAGATACCCAGATTTTATTCAGTATGACATTTAGCAAAAGTCTTGCCCCAGCTAAGTTAGAAAATTCTGCAGAACAGATAGGAGGAACTTTACCAAAGTCTCACTGCTTTCAAGTCAAGTTTATAATTTCACAAGATGTGATTGTTTACGTGACTTCTTTGGGTCATGAGTGCTACAAAAGCCAGCAATCTCTCCCCTGCCTAGGGCTTCAACAGCTTTTCTGTATTCTTACATTGTCCTCTCAGCTGCCCCAATTTCTCCATCCACTCTACCACAGGTGAGTAGCCTCCCCTACCACTTGACAGCTGTCCTTGCCACCTGCACTGGTGAGCAGGACAAGCCCAGCCCCTTACCTGCAGGTTGGAAAGCTGGGTGAAAGCCTTTTCACACCCAGGGTGAGCGCATTTGTAGGGTCGGTCCCCGGTGTGGATACTGTTGAGAAGGAAGAGCGCAAAAAGGAGGCAATGAACAGGCAGGTAGGGCAGAATGCCAGGGCCTGCTGCTGCAACCGAATCTCAGAATCGCTCAGGAAAGCAGGGAAGGGGATCATGTTGCCTCCAGATGCTGTTCTATCTGGACAAAGAGAGCTCTGCCCAGCTCCTGTGTCCAGCTAGACGTTAGAGAAGACAGGCAGTCAAGCAGATTTCAGACAGTGACTAGGACTGAGGAGCAAGAGCTTATGAATGCCTGGCCAGCTCGGCATTATGTGCCACCTGAAAATGGGTTGGGAAGGGGTCTGGAAGTCCAGGCTCCCTGCTCCAAGCTCAGGAGGCCAAGAAGAGTCTGTTCTCTTGCTTCTGCAGTGCCAAGAAAGCAGTTCTGCTCCTTCTCAGGAATAGACACTCCAACACTTTTCCCTTTATGTTATCAAGCTGAAATCACCTACAATGTTCATCTGTCCCTGTCCCCCTGCAATGCCAGGAGAAGCTTCCACACACTCAGTCCAACCCCCGTGGTGCCAGGCTGGGATCCCCTACGGCCAATGCCTCTCTTCTCTATGGCTCTCTCTCTCTGTGCCCCCCGCGGTGCAAGACCAAGGATCCC
>NW_009926560.1:0-27265 GCF_000696875.1 Nestor notabilis
AAATATATCAATAAATAATTAATTAAATAAACAAAAACTGTGTATAAAGCTTTGGGATATTTTAGCAAACTCAACGTAGTGTAACTTTGCTGACAGCTTGTCACATTTCACTTGACTGTCTGTCTGGGATCCTGCGATAACATCTGCATTCACTCACGGCAAGAGCTTACCCTAAGACAAAAAAGTGGGTCCTGCCACATAATGCTCCATCATTCTGTCAGTTCTGACATGGCATCTGAATTTTTTTGAATCACTAAACACTTTTGGGACTCTGGTCCTTATTATCTTTCCTTAGTTTCTATACTCGCGCAGCAATGCTGAAAAATGTAAAATGTGCAAACAAGGTAGTGGACAGCCTGGGCTTTTTGTTGTCTAATCCTCAGCCCCTCATTCATGCTCACTGTTAATCTCTTAAGACATTATAAAACTGTTAGACAAAGAAATGTGAATACCTCTGCTTCTCAGCAGAATGGGAGGAAACCAAGGAAAATCTGGATCATGCTAAGCTTTTCTTTTCACCACAAAAATGGTAACTTAAACCTGTTGCATCGAATTATTTATAATTCCTAACACTAAGGCTTTTTTTTTTTTTTCCTCCTTCTTCCGCAGCATTACAGAGCAAGCCTGGCAATATCACAGAAGGATGAACATTACTGCCAAATTTTCCAAACACATCAAATGCGTCTGTCACGTATAAAAAAAATATACAAAGCCCATCAGAATATGGGCAAATTGGATTTTAATCTCTCTGCTGTTTCATGCTCAGCTTGGCACACAGCTCATCATCCTGTCAGGTCTGCTGGAGCCCACTGTGGGGAATTTCTTTGCTGTGGAAGAAACAAGGGCTCGATGGCAGGGAGAGCTTGGGGTAAACCTGGATGGGGTATGGCACAGGTGCCCCCTGGCTGGTTGAAGACTTCTAGCTTGGATGGGACAAGGGTCCCATTTCACATTAATCCAGCTCTGTTTGGAGCCGTCTGCTATTTCAGGTCATCATTTCACTCCTCCTGACTCCTACTGCTGCGGGGGCATTAGCATGGGGACAAAAGCCTCCCAAGCACCTATTCTAATCCCATTGAAACTCAAACCACTAAAAATCACACCATAAATGATACTGTTGCAATCAGCTAAATTTTGGTCAGGAATGCTGCAGCTGAAAACCAGAATTTTCATCTTCCACTTATGCACTGTTGTCATGGGTGGCAAGAGCAGATAGTCAAGTCTTAAAAATGCTCCAGAAGCAAAAAAGTATATGAATGCAAATGCCAAATAAGTCACACTTACCAAGCCTGGTTCTCTACCATGCAGCTTTCTCTACAGACACAGCAGCTTCTGTTAAAGTTGTGATATTCAAATAATTATTTAAACTATTGTGAAAACAGGGCATCATTCTTTCTGACTAAACAGAACCACATTTTATTCTTCTTTGCTTGCATCAGTGGTAGGGAACAGGTTTGGAGGACAGAAGTTGAGATGTTGCCTTTTTCATAATGCTAGCCATCAAAATTGGGAGATTATTTGATTAAAAACCCCAACTTCTGAAAGGAATTATCAGGGCCCTGTACTAGTATGGGTTGAGCTGCTTTGCCAAGGGTGAAAGTGATCATAACTTCAAGCACAGGAAAGAGTTTGTGGGAAGAATGTGTCTGCAAAAGCATTGAAGCACTGAGCCTAGGTGGACCAATGGACACCTAAATGTTGACATGAAGAGAGCTAAGATGGGAAAGGATGCAGCAGAAGACTAAAATTTGTGCAAGCACTTAAAGACAATCAGGTTAGCAAACTGTGTAGACAATGAATGCCAGAGGCAAAGGTGACTATTATGGCAGTGACCTTCTGAAAAATGAAGTGAGGAAGATGAGGGCCAGATATAAGGGCCAGAAATGGATAGGACTTGCAAAGGATTTAGAAGAGGCCGAGCAGAAGGAAATTACAAGGTTTTTCACCAGGCTGAACAAGGATTCCAGCTGACTGCAAGGTTTTCAGACCATGTGGAAGACAGTAGCACTGGCTATGGGAGGAAGAAAATAGTGACAAGGGAAGAAAAGAGAAGTAGACTGCCTGGGGTCAGCTGGTCAAGAGAAATGTTTTTGAGACCATGTATCTTCAAACAAATTAGAAAAAGCCCTATTTGTATAGTCTTACCTGGGGGAAATTGTAAGATATTGTCCTCTGTGCAAAAGAGAAGGCGTATTTCAAAGGTCACAGCAAGGCATTGCAGCACAGTGCTGTTCTCCCTGGGCATCGGCACCATCTTTCTCTTCAGACACAAAGGATTTGGTAGGATAATTTCTAGTTTTAGCACTAAAGGGAGACAGAAAAACTGTTTTCTCTCTGCCTTGATAACGGCTTATTTGGGTGCCTACACATTGTAGGTATTCCCAGTAGGTAGATGCCAAGTTAACACTAGTAAGAAAAATCACTTTTTCCACATTCACATGCAAATTTTAGCTTGTGCAGAAGTCATGACTAGTTGAATTTGGCTTTAAAGAATATTTTCTGCAAATGCAGTTGTGCTGAAGCCTTCCCATACCCAAACTTTCATTTTCCTATCCAGAAGAGACTTACATTTTTGCACAAAATCAGCATTATTGCCATGGTTTTGAAATACTTTCTGCTGTAAGCAACTATGACTACAAATTTCTTAGAAAATATGAATATTCATATTTAATTTTTAATGTGATACCCATATGCTAATAGCTACACTTTTTGAAATCCAATTTAACACTTGAGGCCATTTCAAGAAAATAGGAGAGCACTGAGAGTTACTCTCAGAAATCATGAACAGCTACACACCAGGTCTCCAACATAGTATGTAAAAAGTCTGCTCCATGCATGTTGCCAACACACTTCATCAAGTTAAGACTAAGAACAACACTTTGGAAACCCACTATACACAAGAGCCCCTTTATGTCATAGGCTTCACCTGATGAAATGTTATGCTTTTTGTGGGATCTTTTACATCTTTCCATGCTAAATGGTAAATCTGTACTTTAAAAGGAAGGTCTACTTAACATCTGTATTTTTATCCAAATTAATGCTGATTATATGTGCCAAATTTAACATGATCACAGAATATCAGGCTGGATTATGGCAACCCATGTCCTCACTCCTGCGTGTGCCACTACCATTCAGCCAGGAAACACGAGGGCTGTCAGGTCAATAAAATGCCGGAGTAATACTCTCTGGGGTGGAATACCCCACTTAGCCAATTATTGTTTTCTATTCTCTGCTTCCAAAGAAGTATATTTTTGTACCATTCTGACACACATATCCCAGTATGCAGGCTCTGGCAAGCAAGAATTGGGGTTCTTGTTTTGTTTTTAAAGTTCAGTGATGTCTTTATTAAACAAAATGCCCAGATTTCAATGGTGCTGCTTTAAATGTCAAATCTCACTGCTATATCCTCTAAAAAGTGCATGTGTTCACTAGGGTTAATACTCATTTTGCCATATGCTAACTCCTGTCTTCATTTGCTTCTGTTTAATGATGACTGTCTCCTCCTGCCCACATGTATTCTCGTCTCTCCCCTGTTGAGCCATCAAGACACACCTTTGTTTCATTTAGTATGCAATTTTCACCTCTGACCCAAGAAACTAGTCTTAGGCTTCCTGAACTTTATTGCCTGTTAATAGACTGCTGGCTCTCTTTTCAGCAGTCATAGAAATGGTGGAGAGACATTTAATTGAAAGAAGGACAAAGCTCGAGCCTGAAAGGCAAAGTCAGTAGGGTTAAAAAAAAAAAAAAAAACAAAACAAAAAAAACAACCAAAAAAAAAAACCCAAAATGAAAAACAACAACAGAAATAGTGTTTGAAGAGCTTTGGAAGCTTTGGATATTCTTTACAAGTTTATGACTCTTTACACAAATAAGAAAGACATCATTGATTTAATTATCTTCACAGGGAACAATGGTATAATGCTCTGAATGGTGCTAAATGATTGATCTGGTAATTCATCTTCTGCTAACAGCTATCTATGCAGTTTGTTTCTCTCTAGTCCTCAGACCGATGACATTAGCAGCAATGTCACAGAGCAGTCCTGGGCTTTCATAAAACACCCACAGATGCTCTTTCCTGCTAGTATTTAGGGACATATGGTTATAATTTTGTCTGTATTTCTTTGTCATAGATTACTTTTAACTACATCTGCTCAATTAAAATAAAAAAAAAATAAAATAAAATAAAAAAGATGCTGATAGAGCCCATCAGATTTATGTCTAAAGTAGCCTTTTAATGAAATAAGGAGATTTAATTTTGTAAGTGTTCTGGTGAGTGAGAGATACCTTTCTGTTTTTTCAGAAGTTTTATGTTTGGTGAATAGTTAGGAAAGGACATTATTACAGCATAAGGATATTATTGTACACAGTAAGGCATTATTAAAAGTGATTTATTATTCTATGTTAGGAAACTTATAGGAAAAGTCTGATAATATATTAAACTTGTTTATTATGGACTTCATATAATTTTTGAATAATGCAGCTTTTTCTTTTGACAAGAGCAATAAACTCTGCTGGTATAGACATACGTTGATTATCCCAAGTCAACTGTGTTGCTTAAAGAAACATGCCCAAACAATCAGCTTTTGACAGCTGCATCTCTTGTTATTTACAATAGCCATCACAGTAATAACTCACCATTTCTATATTAATAAGGCAGTGAAATTTATTATGATGGTATTGAAAAGTTATTAAGTACTGCATCCCAAGTGACAAAGTACCACAGCACTGTCACTATCCAAAAGCAGTTGCCCATCCATCACAAAGCTTTCCAGATGGTCCTGCATCTTTATCGCTCCCAGGTTGGTGACATCACCTGTTCACCCACTCAAAATTGATGATGAAAGCAAACAGATCTATCTTACTTACATTTACCAAATCAATTTAATTTTACAGGCCATGGCTTAGTGACATATTGACTGTTTTCCTTAATGGCATCTCCTGTACTTAATGCAAAGAACTCATCTTTGAATCCTGGTTTGTATAATGTGGCATTTCATAATGATTTTTTATAACATATTTATTTAATGGGAAGAATTATGATTGTTTGTCAGTTCAGTCATGCAATTATTATTCTCTTCAGTTCTATCTATTTTATTTTTCTTTCTGATGTTACCTTTCTCAAAGGCTAAATTCAGTTTACAGGTTTTGTCTTCTAAAGGGACAACTGACACATCTCAATTATTTTTCTTCATCTTTTGACCATCTTATAAATCTATTCCAGTGTCAGTTTTTTTCTCAGTTTATTTAGTGCTATTACCTGCTTGGACAAAGTGTTACTGGACTCAAGTAAAATCTACCTGGGTAAATAACAATCATCTTACATTTTGAAGAGGAATACAAATTCCTGAAACATCCCCCAGTTCTGATCTGAGGAAGGTAACAAAATTTCCTTCTTTTCTACTTGTAAGTCCACTTGACCCTTACAGTTTCACTCTGTTTCCCTCAGGAGTTAATGCTCCTTCTGATTAAATTAAAATCTCAATGGCTTTGTGGGGAATACATACACAGACCTACAGAGAGGTTCTGTGGCTTTAGACCATACCATGAAATGGACAAATTCCTGGCCCCAAGGTCAGGGACATGGTGGAACATCCACCATGGGTGGAGAAATAGTCAATTCTACACAAACCATTTCAGGTTTAATTGAGACAATGGTTTCTGTAAGATTTCATAGCTGTACCAGGCCAGCATCCACTCAGCCTCCTGCAAAACCTCTTCCTGATACTGCTGCCACATTGACTTTGGGTTGGCTCCATGAGTTCTCAGCCCCTTGAGCAGCAGCCCCGGTGCCACAGCTGGCTCAGGACAGAGGTGAGTGGCACTTCTCTTCTGGCAGCTGCTACCACCTCTCACTACTTTGTGCAATACAGTTTTGAACATTTTCTGAGAAGAGCTCCATTGGAGGAGGGAGGGGAGCTTGGCAGATCTTGTTTATGCTCCCCTTCAAATAAGCAGCAGCTTTGTCTGAGCAAAGGAAGGTTGTTGTCTTTGTTGGGGGGGGGGGGGGAAATAAATAAAAAAGAGTATCATATCCCACCAACCTCCCACTGTGCTTAATCATGTTAACTAAACAATGAGAGGAATTGAACAGTGGAGGTAAGGAACAGTAGAAAAAGACAACAGCAGACTACTCTGTTTTGTCCTTGTGTCCTAACTCTCTTCCATCGCCATGAAACAACTCAAAGGACCAACAGCGCCTCTTTGCTGTCAATACATTTAATCCAAACCAAATGACAAGTACACCTGCTCATATCTTGCTATTCAAGGGCATGATGTTTGCTCATTTGTAATTATAAACTATGTCCTCTGAGCAGGGAGAAAGCTAGTGTTAATGCCCAGGTAGCTGATTGGTATATACAACTGACATCACCTCTCAGAATGACACTTCAGTCATGAAGCATCTGTCTACCTTGCTACAGGATTCCTATTACTGCAGTAGCACCTGACAGTCACAGCCTCACCACAAGACACAGATGCAAACAACAGAAGAATTCAGGCAGGTAACATTAGCAGCACTGTAAGTAATGTCTTTTTTGTACACGACTTTCAAGGAGCTGTCTTAAGCACCCTCGTGCATACTCACCTGAGGCAAGGTATACGGTATGAACTCCATCCTATGTGGAACTGAACACTATGTCCCTTACAGAGAGCTTAATACAGCAGCTAAGCACATGCTTAACTCAAACAGCTGGATAATCCTGTTGATGATAAGCCTATGCCTAAGTGCTTTATTGGATCTCAGCCAGAGTACTCTATGACTTGCAAAGCTGATCTCCAAATGGGATAAAACATCACCTATGTATTGAAGAAAAAGTAAGGATGTCACCCCCACCTGCAGCTGCCAGAAGTGGATGGTCTGTTGACCTGGGGGAGAATACACTATCTGCAAACCTACATTGGAGTTGAATTGATCAAAAAGCATCCCCACTCTCCACTATAAAACAAATGATCTCTTTAATTCTGAAAAACAGAATAATTCACATTCTTATTCCTGTGTTTGCTTCAATAATAATATTGCAAAGGTTCCTAGAGTCCTTATACTGCTGAAATCCATACACAAAGAGAAAACATAGACAAGGGATCTACATTACACTTCCCAAATTTCCAACCAGCTGGTGGAGTGTGGAGTCACTTTGCATGTTAATGCACTCAAAAATAATTCAAGGAAATGTCAAGATTTGGTCTGTAGAAGCCAGCGCAATGTGAGTGCCAGACAACAGCAGAAAATTCAGGGGTGTGAGAGGTACTCAATTCTGCGACAAACTCCCTATCCCAAAGAAAAATATTCAGAACTGACGATTTTTATTCTTTTATTCTTCCTTTTGAAAACAACAATCTACTGCTCTCTCCCAGTTTGATTTCACTGACTACAGTGAGTTATTTCCTTTAGCATTGTTGTTGTTTATTAAAAAATCACTTGAGTTTTTAAGATGTGTGAATCCCATCTATACTTAGAATAGAATTGGCTGGTAACTACCACCGATTACAGTGAAAGTTTTTGGATGCTAAGAGCATGAAAACCAAGCTATCAGTTTAGGTGCTACAACCCAGGTTTGGGACCATATACACTAGATTCCAGCTCTGAAGCCCTATAATTTTACATTTTGTAATATATTATTTAATTTTCATAAAGATAGATGTACACTTAGAAACCAGAATTTCAAATAAACCTAAATTCAAATTTAAAAAAATAAAATAAAATTAAAAAAAAACAAACCAAAAGATAACAAATTCCTGCAGAATTGAAACTCAGAATTGCAACTATTCCAGTATCTATAAACTAGGAGGAAGCCTGTACTCCAGAACAATTTTCAGGAAGCTGTGCAGCTTTCCCCAATGACTCACATCAAGAATGTTAGAGAAGTAAACAAATAACCTCTTAATTTCTATTTAGAAGCAATTGCATCAGCTCAAGCATACTCTACCAAAACAGAAATGTTTTTCAACCTCACTGTCATGACAGGAAAATATACTCTGCTCTATAAACCAATTCTATGCTGCTTTATAAAGCTCTAAAATATTTTTCTTCTTCTGTGACAAGTTTGATTTATTAGAGTTTATTGTTCCTATTTTTGCCTTCCTAGTAAAGAAATAAAAGTTTAGCATAAAAAGAGCTGTGAAGAAGTTGTCCCTGTGAATAAGACTTTGAGTTTGTTATAACAGCAAGAGACCTGGATTTGAATATTTGACATACTCCGGAAGATGCTGGTCAAAGATAGGTACATGCGCTTTGGTGACCTATTCAAAGGCTTTCTTTGAAATACTCTCCCAGTTGTTTTTCATAGCAGGGCATGAACCACAAATGAAATCACTAAATTTGTGTTCCCTTGCTTTTGCCTAAAAAAAAAATTACTGCCATCCCTTAAAAGCTTGTTTTCTTTGTTGATTAAGCAGCAGTCAATTTTCCCTTTTCAAACAACCACTGAGCAACAGCCTCCCAACCCCCTTGGATATTTGGGCTGCCGGCAAATACTAAAACCTTGGTGACAAACTGCAAAAAAGCTCGACCTTTCCCCTTGTCCAGTGACCCCCTGTTCGATTTGTACTTTAGCTAACCAATACCTGATTAGATAATGTTCAGCTCTAGACCCACAAAATGAGATAAAATTCAAATTTATAGCTTTTCATTTAAATTGGTCTACAGCACTCTAATCGTGACCCAAGCACAACTGTATCACAACAAATTCTCTTTGTCCCACTGTGTTTTATGGCTGAAGTATATAAATGGATATAATAGACATTGTTTTCTTAGTCTTGCTCTGACAAAACTCTCTGTCGATGCAATAGAGAGTCTTGCTATAAGGCCCCATGAAATTCCTCAACCTCCTACAGCAAATTTTTATCATCAACTGCCTGGCTGCAAGATTTAACAGCAGCAGTTCCTCCAGCTTCCACTTCTATCCCAGCCACAACAGGCTAATCCCAGTATCAACTCAGATGGACGTCAGTCATGAAAACTAGAAGTCAGAAGTATCCCACAGCTGGAAACACCCAAAACTATGACAACCTTTCACAATGGAATAAGAATTTATTAGGATGTAGTTACAGTCCAAGTCTGTGTGTAGCTATAAACTCTTCCCTGCAATGTAGGGTTTTAGCTTGAAGTTTTCTAGTTTAAGACTCTTGGCTACCTAAAGCAATCCTAAACAATTGCAAAAAAGGAGCAAATCTTTCATAGCAAAGTCAGTAATATAGGCAGCATCAGAAAACAGCTGAAGGTGAGGTTTAGCTTTCCTTCCAAAAATATTTTAATGTTTATGCTAATTATTTTCTTGAAAAGACATTCTTCCTTCATCATCTTTGAAAATCAAACACCATTGTACATGTGGTATTTCACCTTAAACTCAGAAAAACACAGATAAAATTGAAAGACTGATTTTTCCAATAACATAATCATCTTCTCTGGAGCCACAAGACAGTGTATTTGAGAAAATTACTTAAGTACACAAGCATTAGCAACGTTACAACCCCATTATGTATTTCTCAAAGCAATGCACGTGTGAGGTAAAGAAAGTCCACCTTACTCTGAGTAAACCAGGACACAGCAAAATGCTTTCTTTGGCCTGTGGGATCAGTGAGTGTTGTGAGCAGGTTGAGACATCTCACCTTTTGAAACCACCAGACATGGCTGACCTCTGTAGATCCATGAAGTAATCTAGGAATTACATGCAATCAAACATAAGAGAATATAGTGACCTTACCTACATCAGTGCAATTCACTCAGCAAGCAAGTATCAGTGTGCAAAGATTTTAAAACCTCTCTGGCTACAAAGTCACTTAAATCCATGGTCAGTAACATACAGAAACTTTGGGTTTATCCTTCCTACATTTAAAATATAAGAATGAAATTTCACTACTATATCAGCTGAATTCCCCATTTATTAAATGACTTATTGGCACCCAGCAGGTCAAATGCCCTGTTTTGCACAAGTGCCCATTCAGGCAGAAAACTGGCAACAGAAAAGCTTGAATTCCCATGACTGTACTTAAACCTCAATACATGATATCTTTCCCTCGACATCCCACACTTCCTTTGGCACTGCCTGAACCCACACACTAGTAACAGCTTCTTTTCCCCTTTTTAATTCCAAGGTACAAGTCAAAGGAAGTCATGGTTTCCAGAGCAGTGTAATGATGAGCATTTGGGCTGGGCACTGGTAAGACCTTCTCCAGCACTACTAGGTATCTCCACATCTGTCCTTTATCCCTAACCTTCACTACATGCCATTTTATTTATTGTGTAAACTCTGGTAACTAGCATTTCTCTGTCTCCCTTCAATTATAATATATGTACTTAACCCACTTGTTTGGAAAATGTTCTATTTCAAGCTCCCCTGAATACTGCAGAGTACTTCTAGATGAGTGGCCAAGTTGCAGAGGGACTTGCCTGTTGATTTTGTGTGATTTTGCTCCAACACATTTCAATAGCATCTCCCCAGCTGTCCCAAATACGTAACACTGTTCAGATGGCACAAATCCTGCAGCTTGAAAGGGATTCTCTCTGCCAGCTGGGCTTCCAGCCCTATCAAGACATGTATTTCTTGTCTGGATTTTGTAGACCCCCAAATCCTACGTATCTTAAGCAGGAAAACTACTCTCTAATATTGCAGCATATTATCAAGACCTAAGGGTGTGAAAATCAAGATGAGTTTCCCTCAGTTTTACAGGGTTTATCTTGCATTACACCAACTGAGGATCCAGTCTAAAATACCTTAATTTTGGAATATGTTAAACCTTCAAGTACAGCCATGTCTCAGCAGTTTTGCTCCAATTTCTGTTATCAATATCTGAACTTAATTGTGGTCAAGTTAAAGGTCAGATTTTATGGTTTCCTGGTGCCTTTTTCAAATAATAAAGATTTCTCACCAGCAATTATATTGCATCAGGGTCTGTTAACTTGATAGAGTGCTGCCAAGTCTATAATTTCTCCTGACACTATTCTGTCATATTGTCACAGATCTCAAGAGTTTAAATAACTGAACAGAAATTTTGGTATGAACTCACTGAGTATTTATGAACAGTTAAGAGCAAATAAAACCTCTATTTTCCACCATATCTGCAAGGCTCTGCCCTACAGCAAAACTCCATTTTTCCTGGGAAAATGAACCTCCCATCTCTCCAGAGGTCAGCAGTGCCCCTAGAGAGCTGTGCAAACTCTGCACTTCTCTCCTTATCAGAAACAAAAGGAAACATGCAGATGGAAAGCTGAGATTGCACTCTGTTTCTACAGAACGTTGTTAAAACTATGAATAAAACCATGCAAGAGCATTTGTTACACCATAACACAACTGGCAACGTGCACCACTTGGGGTCTTAAGCCCTTGCCATGGACCTGCAGCTCAGCCAGCTCCCCAGTGGTATCGCAACAAGGAAAACACGTTGCCCCTGAACACAGGAAAGCAAGAGGCAACCGCCATAGTCGCCAAAGCAGGCCCTGACTCCTTCAGGAAAAGCAAGATTTCTCAGAGCACTTGAAGAAGTGACATGAGCCACATCATCCCCATGTGTCTGGGTTTGACACCTGCATCCAAACATACTTCACCAAATGAATGGCAACATTCCCCTTGAGTTAAATGGAAGCAGGATCAAATCCCCAGCTTTTGAAGATCCCAGGTAGCATAAGGTTCTGAAGTAATGATTTTAGATGCACAACACTAGATTTTAGGGCTACTCTAATCATTGTTGACAGAAAGTGGCAATTACAGAACCCTGAAATCGGCATCCAGTTTCTTTTCAAACAGGTAGTGCAGCGTCATTCACAAGTCCCTCATGCACAGACATACTGCAGGACTCTCCAAGAGCAGGCTAAAAATGGTACTGAAATGTTCCAACAATACAACTTATTCCTCCTTTCTCCCCAAACAAGGCATCAACTGCCAATACCCAGACACGTTTCATGCATGAAGAACAACAATAATTCCTGCGTTTTTTCCTTTTTTAATTTACACTTGTTTCTACCCAGAAAGACGTGAAAGGCCAAAAAGCAGTCTTCATGCATACAAATATTCCCCAACTGCTGCAGGACAGGACTCAAATTCTGCAAATAGTTCTGTGTTTATAGACACGCAAGAGAGTTCAACAGACCGAAAGAATGTACACAGTATCTTACCTCCCAACCGTAACTGGGATCTTTAAGGTGTGGCTGCTGCTCTCCTACAAAAGGGCCAAATTTTTCCCCTGCTTCAATCTTCCTTTTAGTCCATATCCCTAATCCCGCTCCAGGAACGTTGGATTCTCGGAGCTCAAACTCTGAAGGAATGGGAATGTCATCAGGAATATATATTGGAGCCTTGTAAGGAGAGCTTTCCTTTGGTGTGAAAGCTTCACTGGAGGTTGCTGGAGAAGATGGCTCTTGGATGCTGATGGATGCTGGACACTGGACATTTGGAGCCTCTCCATCAGCTTCTGGTGCTTCCTCCAAAGGAAGTTCAGGAAAGCTTTCATACAAACATTCATCACCTGTAAAATAAAGCCAAACAGTAGGATTTGAAGTACCTGACAGATTTTGCATATGAAACCCTTTCAGCCTGCGCATAAAATGAAGAAGACTGCTTGGAAGACAGGCAGCACCTTCGTCAATCACTGGTACTATAGCAGAGCCTCACCGGGGAAGGAGCTGAGCCTTTTCTCTATTGTAGGCCTGGGGGTACACAGGGTTTCTTAATATTCCCGACATCAAAAGTGGTTTACATCACTGAGCACAAGCAAGGGAATTACATACAGATGTATATGCAGGCACACCCTATTGTCCAATCTGGTCCGGATATAGCGCTTTGCATTGCATACACTTTGAAATTACAACTGAAAGCCAGCATTATACGTTACAACTGAAATCTAAGTGAAGTGAAAAGCAGGAAAGCTTTACCGGTCTTTCAGAGAGACAGATTGAACCTAAACCAGCCAAAATTAAGTTTGATGGCCTCCAATTAGTTTTTAGAGGAGAGGATCCAGCCTACCACACAACTCTTGGCAAGAACTTCAGCTGATGTAAATCAGCATCTTACCATTGACCTCCGAGAAATGCAATGGCCTAAAATAGGTTCAGGATCCAAACAGCACCTTACAGAGAACATGAGCGTTCTCCTCTTACAGTTGCAAAAAAAAACCTGGGGCAGATCCAAAACACATAAAAAAAAAAAAAAAAAAAAAAAAACCCTTCATCTCTGGGCCTTAGCAAGCAAAGAAAAAAAAAAAAAAGAGGGGAAAAAAAATTCACTAGTTTTGACAGCTCAAAATTTAAGGCTGATTGTAAATTCCTTTTAGTCAAAAAAGGCCAAGTGACTTCAGCAGGGGCTTTAACTGCACCAGCAATAGAGCACTCAATAATACATGCAAAAGGAGCAAAAAACCAAACCAACCAACCAATCTCGATTATTTACATTTATGTAACTTTATTAATGTTACTGTACTTCTCTTACACATCAGAATTCATCTCACTTAATTCTAACCTGATAAGAGGCAAGAATATTATTCTCCAAGGAATTCAGTTGAAAGGTTGAATATTTAAGATCTGCTCATGGGGATATTTGCATAATAATACAGTTGGCCCAGAAATTAAAGTGTTATGCTGGGCTTGGCATTCAACATTACTCTGCTTCGGTGAAGAAACAGGAAACTTCAAAATGTCCGTTCAATTTTTTGCTCATTTAAGAAACTATCCATGGTAGATTAGCACTGTATGCCTTTTCCAGTGGAAACTGGTCATAACCCATTGTCTCTCAAATCTTTGTTACATATTATCTCACAGTTTTATATCTGTATTTTCATGCTTCTGGTACTAAGACAAACACTGAGACACAACAAACCATTTGAATAGATTGCTCCCATCACACGACTGGCAAACTGGATTCTTCATCTGTGAGCAATTTATTCACAGCCATGAACTGCTTTTCTTCCTTTTATGTGGCACTGGCTATGACCTCATACATGCCACAAAAAAGTTCAGCTACCCATTCCATTGGCCTCTGGCTTGGCAGACTCCCCCTGCACTTAACAATTGAATCTAATATTGATTATTTTGTCACTTTTTCTAATAACTGACACTGAGCAGTAGAATATCTCAACTGACTCTACCATTTAGCTGAAAAGGACACACTGAGGGATTTTCCAATGATTATGCTTCAGAAATTCTATCTGTCACAGCTCAGTGGTGCTGAGTTTGGCAAAGATGCTGAAGGGTTCATGAAAGCACTGGTGCAGAGAGCTTGCTCTGTACCTAACACCTATGAGCCCACACCTGTACTTTCCTGGCCACAGCAGAACTCAACCTGGACTGCAAGTGACAGAAAAGACATTAAAAGGGTAGAGACAGCTCTACCTGGATGCCATCATCCACTTTGCCCTGCACTGAGGCAACCAATTTACCAGCCATCTGTGTTACATTGTGGCATTGTGGCATTGCGGCTGCCCCAAACGTGGCTCTGCTCCAGTGTGGTGGAACAGTGACAGAGGCTGGTCTGTGGATCCTGGGCATCCCCAAACCCCCAGTGCAGTCCTTGACTTTACAGGCCAGCAGCAATGCTGCATCCACCGGGGGCAGGCTTGCTCCCATTCAGATGTCTTCCCCCAGCTGTTTAGATTGCAGTCCTGCCTAAAGGACTTCAGATGGTTTTGAAACAGGAGAGAGGGGAAAAAAAAAAAAAAAAAAGGAATAAAAAAACCCAAAATACAACCCATGTATGTACATGGGGTGCAGGAAGAGAAATCACACAAGGAAAGTGATCTGGATGATGATAAGCACATGGCTCACTGAAGAGGGGATTTAAAAACTTCAGGCATCTTAATCCTACTGATTTTCCATGACAGCTGGGTGCCTGACACTCAAACTCCTTAAAAAGCTCATCTTAAAGTCAATGCTGTTGCCCCCATTCCACCAAGCAGTGCCCCAAAAAAACAAGGCGCTCTGTGTCCCACGGCTACACTCAGCTCTCCACCAAACATTGAAACAGCTCAGCCAAATTGTCAACATAAGCAACGACCTGCTCTTTGCCTTTCCCCAAAGGGCTACCTTCCTCAGCTTCACTTCCCAGCAGTGCCTGCCCATGAGCCAGCACAAGCTGAGCCTTAAACACTTAAGCAAGCATAGCTTTACAGATGTTTCTTCTCCCCTAGGGACAGTCCAGTTCAATTTCTCTCTCACAGGCTCAAAGGCCTCAGTTATACTTATCTCAGTCATTCTGGCTATACTCGGTTTTAGCCATATAGGGTCAAACCTGCAGCTGATAAATTGGCTTCTGGAAGCCTGGCAGGGAGACAAGTCCATTTGCTGGGTCTATTGTGCCTCCTTTGATTTCCAGCAGCCACACCCAATGTCGTTGTTAAACACGGGCTTTCAGTTTGAAAGCTCTGGAAAATGCAATACGCCTGTATGCCCCACAGCCCTACCAGTGTGGGTAAAACGTAGTACCGAAATATTATTCTGCCCAAAATAGGAACATTTTCTAGCAAAAATGTATTTTAAAACCTCAAAGTAAACAAGAACTTGAATTACAACTGACCATGTGATCAGAAGACCATTAAGACATATTTGTGAAATTAATAACAGAAGGAGCTATATTAAAACCAGTGCACGTGAACCAGGGATCTGGTCTTCATTTTCAAAGGGTGTGGAACTATCCCCCTTAAAATTTACACCTACATGGATCAGAAGGACTTCCAGCAAAACTGTGAGATATTGACTGATAGGAAATCTTTGTAAGGTCGGAATTAGATCCAGGGACAGTGCTGATAAGCATCTTTTTCCCAGTGACTGCATAGCTTTCACACAGAGAGCACTGCCGTTTTGAAATTCAAGATGGCTTCTTTAAAGTCCAATAATTATTCCCACTAGAAATGGTACGAAATTAAAATTGAGGCCCCTGATAAGGAAACAGATGAGATTAGGTAACGTGGAAGCTTGAATATTAGCCTCCATAAAATTCTTCACCACTATTTTATAAAAAAAACATGAGTAAGCTACAAAGGAAACCCAGGAGGAAAGGCTAATTGCTACTAAAATACCAGGATGGACACCTGCATTTGCACTTTTGACACAACTTTGCACGCCAGCAGGAAAAAGTCCACGTGGCTGCATGCTGTGGATGTGCCTGATGAGGTCAGGAGAGTGACATGCCAAAGCTAGTGCCATAACTTCAGGGCCTGGGGTCATTTTGAGACCAAGAGGGCTCCTGTGCATGGCTGGGAGGAGGAGAGAACTTCCTTCCATTTGAATGTTTCTTAGCAGTTCAACATGCTTTTCCTCTCCAAGAGCAATTAGGTAGGAGACATTAACAACTGAGGGAGGCAGAAGTTGCTGAACACAACCCAAACCACTTTCCACTGGCTGTGATTGCTAGTGCAGCAAAGGCATGCTGTTTTCAAAAGCACGTGGGGCCACACGTTCAATGAAACCATGCTTTTCTGCAGTTGAAATGCCATGCAATGGCATCTCGTGTCAAGGGGATGTGTTACACGTATCAATTTTGCAGGGTGATCTTCAACTTGAAGTTCACACAAAGTCCTTCAAGGATCAAGCCTGTATCCAGATCTTCAGACCCAAAGCCATCCCTAACAAACAGAAACGTATCCATGCAGACTATCCATTCTTCCTTTCTTCAGGCAATTTGTGCCTGAGGATATTCATTCCCAAGCAATCATTGACTGATAAAACCTTTAAGTGCATAAATCTGCTCCTCTGCTCTTGGAACTATGCACAGGGCCACCAGTGACTTAGTCATAAACTGGATGACTGATTACTCTGGATGAAAGAGGTAGGCTGGAAGCAAAAGCATCTAGACAGCCTACCTCAGAAGTGTTTATAATGCCGTCATCTTCCAAGCAGGATAAAGTAATAGCTGAGATAAACATGGAGGTGGCTCTTTGCAATGAGAAGATACACACTGATTCATGACTGCAACTTCTCAAAGGTGAGAAAGATTTCCCTTAGCCTCAAAGACTAGACATCAGAAGGACCTGGCTCTGTACAATGGGAGAAGCCCATCACATGTCAGGAGATTTGAGCTCTGCTAGCTCTGTTGATATGAGCCTTTGGCTAGGATGCGTCAATGAAGGCTTTGGGGAAATGTAGTAGGATCAGGTAAATTAGTCCCTTCTTCTGCATGAGGCCACAGTGGACCTGAATGTACCACGAAACACTTAACTGGATCCTTGAAAGAGACCTGCGAGCTTTTATACTCATTTGACCTAACATTTCTATTCAGTGCTGAGGAAACAAGCATAGAGTATTTGCAGGGATATCTGAAAAGGAGACAGGCATTTCCTGTTGCATATAAATGAAAGACCTTTATCTGAATTTGTTTGAACAAGTTTAAAAAAAGAAAAAAAACAAAAACAAATCAAAAAATACCAAACAAAAAAAAACTAGGGACTGATTGATTACAAATTATACCCACATTGGTCTAGAACACAGGAGATCAGGAAAAGCAGAAAATCAAAAGAAAGTCATTAGATTCAAAAGGAATATATAGTCAGTGGTGAACAAAATGGGAGCCACTTGAGGTAGGTGGGTGAGTAAAATGGGAGTAGTGATGAACAAAATGGTAGTCCCACACCAGGAAGGCATGGCTCACAGTGGGTCACTTTTACATTCTCTAGAGAAGCAGAGAAGGATCCTTAGCTTTAGAAACATGCAGAGATTGGGTTACTATCTCCAGGCACAGAAGGGACTCTAGCCAAGAGCTACATTACTCCACTTGAACATTTTATCACTTAACATACCTGAAACTGGTTTGTGCCGCTCCCTATTCACAGAACTATTCTGTGGAGGTGGACCTAATGACAATTATTTATTATTATTTGTATTGTAACACAGTCTGGGGCCCCCAGGTTGGACCCCATTGTGAAAAGCATCAGACAAACCTAATCAAGTAAGATTAGATTCTAATCAGAATAGAGTTAGTAATTCCCAGCTAGGTAAAAATCATAAAACCAGCAGGGGAGATAGAAACTGTTTTACAAATAGAAAAGTTGTACAGCAAAAGAGATTACAAACAAGTTTAGAGATAAATACGACGCTTGAAGTAGTTTTGAATGATTACTTCATTACCAAGAAAAAATACTTTCACAAACATTAGCCTTCACATTGCATACTTGTATTGTTTAACCCTAACACAAGCGTGAGAAAACCAAAGCTGTGCTGAACACACTCCAAAAGCCCAACCACGAAAACCAGCTCATGGACCACGCAATGAGAGTGAGGGACACCAAAGCACCTATGTGACAGCCTCAAAGGCCAGATTCTGATTTCTCTTACATGACTGTTAAACACAAAGTAATTATTTTAGACTTTCACCAAGGAATAAATGAGATCAGTGTCTGTCCTGGAGCTGGTCAAAGTCACTTGAATTTCTCTGGATTGACACTAATGTAACAAAACAAGAGGGAAATGCGTTGCCCAGATTTTCACTTTCCCTTCATGCTCGTGACATTACAGGTAGCAGGGGGCCTTCGTACAGCATGCTCCGCTAAGCCTCCCTGTACCGCAGTGTGGAGCAGCACTGAGCAAACTCTTCTGTGATGCCAGCAGAAGAGGGAGTTGTAGGAAAAGCTGCACAGACAAAGGCAAGAGAAAAAGGTGACCCAAGGCAGCCTGAGCACAGTGCACTTTAGGGCTGAAGCACAGAAATCCCCAACTTCTTATGGTGCTGCACTGAGGGCTGCAGTGTCTATATGAAATGGAGTAGGACCTCAGTTTGGATCACTGCTGGAGTGCCCCATGCAAAGAGCTTAAGGGCTCCTAGTAGCTTCTGTCTGTGCCCCATGGCAAGATGCACACCAGTAATAACAGTGCAGATAATTCACAAGATAAATTAAAACCCTTCCTTGCATGGGAAGCAGCTTTTGTTTCTTGAATTGTTGTATCTGCAGAAAATAACCCCAAAACAAGAGGCTCATACTGGGAGCAGAAGTGAGCTCCTAATGGTAGGAGAATCACCAAGTGCTTGGGAGAAATCTGTCTGCAAGCGACAATTTGAAGAAATAAAGTTACACACACTCAAGAGCATTGGACCTTGGAGTGAGAATAATTTCAGCATTGCCAAATGTTGGTACTAGACCAGCAAAATCATAATACAGTAACTGCACAGGGACCTACCCATCATCTCTGGCAATTCTCACTATCCACCCCTACAATAACTAGTAGCATTTGGTGCTCTGTCTAGTGTCATTCATGTCTAATGGAGTAACACAGTCAAAAGCATCTGATGTGGACCAGACGCTGGCTTTTAATTAGGGTCCAGCACTGAGAGACTACAGGTCAAATTCTACTTTCATTTGCACAGGAGCTGCTCTCCTTGATGTCTGGGGAAGTTGCACCTGCATAACCGAAAAGCAAACTTTGGCTGCCTGTGTTCCTGTGCACTTTCCATATAAATTACTGTATTACATGCAGCAACAAAGAATTATAAATGTTGGCTGGCATGCACTGAACTTATTTACAAGTTAAGTCTAATTTTATTTATGGTTCCAGCACAATCATCTCTGGTAGAAATATTTATGTTATCTGTACTTCTGGTCTGTTAGAGTCTACTGCAATCATAAACACTGCTGAAAAATTATTCGCAGTTAGCAGGGTTTAAACTACCCATTATATCACTAGCTAGTGCCAATAAACTTTGGTGCTGGTTGATAAAGTTTCCTCAATGGAATAAATATATATTTGACTTTCAAAATCTTTTCTGGGTTACACAGAGTGGGGGGTAAGAGAAGAAGGAAGTGCCAGCTGCAGGGTTTGATATACTGAGGGCCAGATCTACAGCTAGCAAGGAGCCTGTAGAGATCTACACTGGCTGGGAGGCAGCCCAAAGCATGCTGAAACTCTAATTAATAGCTTAAATTTGTATCTTAGTAAAATATTTCAACCAAGTGGAGCTGCAGCAGCTAACACATAGTCACTAATGCCTTTCATGGCTCTATGGAGTAGACCCAAGGGAAAAGGTTTGGGGGGGAACCTGCCTTGAAATTTTGAGCCCTTAGTACTGATTGCTGCTAAGGGAGAAAAAAAGGATTAAAGGAACCAGCTTTTGTTCATTGTTCAATTGCAGTAATGGTAAACATGACATATATTCTCACACTGATGTGGCGCAAAAAGCCAACAAGCTTAGGAGAAAACTAGAGATGGAAAGTTTAAATGTGAATTGATGAGATCAAACACTTTATTTATAGAAAATAACAAACTGGGAACAAAACGTAATTAAATCTGTATCAGCCGGGGTACGACTGAAAAGGTAATGCACTTAAATAGTCCCCGACATGGTGAAAAACTATTGCTGCAAAAGAACATTTTTAAATAAAAACAATTACTTAAACCAACAGCTCTATAATAATGCAAATGAAACTTTATCTCAATGTAATAAATCAGTGTAACTGAACTTCTTTTTACTCATTAGTAGACCTTTACTGTTTTAAACTGAGATGTGTCACAAAGTAGCACTGGAAATCACATGCCTCTAACAGAAAGCAGTAATAAAAGATGACTATTCTACCAAATTATAATGAAGACAGATAACAGAGTGAATTATAAAACAAAGGTTATAGATAGCGACTGAGCCTTGTAGAGGTAATGACTTTTAATTGGATTGAGTTTATCGTATTTTCAGAGGTACAGCACAACCAGAAGAAAGGATTAGAATTATTTCCACATTTCATTATTTGGCATAATGAGAAAACAGAGGGAGGTCCACATCCCTAATGTGTTTGGTAAGCCACGGGAGATGTTGAACATGTCAGTATCTGGTAGAGTACGGTCCTGAGACACAAATGTGTTTGCCCCTTATAATGCAGCAAAGTGTAATCACTTGAGAAAAAGAAAAAAAAAAAAAGAAAAAAAAAAAAAAAAAAAAAAAAAAAAAAAAGGGGGGGGGGGGGGGGGGGAGGAAGGAGGGGAGGAAGCCAGGTCATGAAGTTTTGTTTCCAAAGCACATTACAAATAAAAAGGAATTTAACCCCTTCCTGCTAGCAGCTCCTTCAGCACTAGCCTACAAACACCCATACATCTGCTTTGGGAAGTCGAACAATTCTCACTCTAAGCACCAATAAGTTAATATATGAGTATGAAATAAATGAGTTAAAAAACCATGAATTGACAAAGGCTCTGACACCTCACCCCCTCTCTCATGCCTGAGTAGTCACCTCATCATTGCAAAAAGGCCCTGGGAAACCACTGGGGAGGGGACCCGCCCTGCCTGAATCCCAAAGGGATCCCGTGTCTGTATTCCACGTGGGAAGAATATGGGACATGGACCAGTGGGGAGAAGGCAGCTGATGATGAAAGCATAAGAGCTGAGGGATTATTGGAGAAAGCCCAGTGGACACAGCAGGGTACCAATGATGCACCCATTTCCATGCTACACCCAAGTATTTCAGGGAGGAATGGATTTTGGGAAGCTGCCTTGGGAAAACCAAGTTGCCACAGAGCAGAGACAGAAGGTTTTACCAGCAGCCAGACAGCTTTTTAATTATGCAATTATGGTAAGAGATTCTTAATTATATTTGAGTGACACTGTGATACACTGCAGTTAAGTCCTTGAAACACTAACAGAAGTACTCATAACAAGTACATTAATCAGGAAAAGCATCGATTAATTAATCCTACAATACTGTCCACTTCAAAAACTCTAAGTCTGGTAAGACTGGCTTCCAGCATTTGTTTCTGAGGAGACACAAGGCCACAATTTTTCCTGCAAATGACTTCTCAGAAGTATGTGCTGTAGTTATTTCTCTACCAGGTCACCCAGTAAAACAAGCAGGACATACTTAGCTGATTGGAAAATTGTGAATCTTAAGAGCAACTATACTTCATATTACATTATGTGGGAGTATTTTGTGTCATTCTGTAGGGCATCAGTATATGTTCATATACAACCAGGTTGGTTACGCAGAGTTATTTTAAAAAACAAACAAAGCATATAAACTACACACACACGCAAAAAAAAAAAACCCTTCAAAAAACAAACCACAAAACAAAAACCACCCTTTGGGACAGTTTTATTTCATCATATGGAGGAATACTTTTATTTCTGCATGACGATATTATTTTGGGTGGGATTATTCCAAGACATGGATGACAGTTTGTTCTTATTTGTCTCTGTGAAACGTAAGTCCTCAGCTGGCACACATAGCTTTGACAAGTTCTTCTCATCCACATCTCACTTAACACAACTTACACATTTCCAGAGCGCAAGAATAATTTTTGTTTCATTTTTCCAGAAAAAAAGCATTTTGAACTGATTTATCTACATTATTTCCACTGATACCACCTTCCCTTTGCTCCAGACACTGCCCATTCCTCCAAACTCTTCCAGTTTGTTCTGACAAACCATATTCTACCTGTCCCAGACATAATTTTAAATAAGCACTTATTAATTTTTAATGTCAACCAAATATTCATGATCAAAAATATATTTGTGTTTCACAGCACATTTCAGAAGGCAGGTCTGTCCCTGCATGCAAACTTGGGATTTAGGGGTTATCTTCAAGTTGGTGGGACTTTTGCCAGTGATTTTAATGAAATTATAATTTCAGTTATGATGTAAAGTTTGCTTATGAAACTGATAGCACTTATTGTCGGCACCCAAGCACAAGCAGGAAAGAAAAAAAGCTACTTGCTGCCCTACAGCAAGCACCAGAGTCCACGGCAACATGACTTTAAACAAGGATGGAAGCAAAAGGAAACTGCATCTGTTAAGTGCATTTACAATTCTCCTTGCCTAAGATAGTTTATTTTTTTCTAAAAAGTGTGGCATACACAAGAGTGTGATGAACTATAAAGATTTGTAGAAATTATTTTCCTTGGCCCTTGTGTAAGAGGGCAGGGGGAAGAAATGCTAGATTTTTTGCAACCAAACCATCCATATGGAGGTAAAACAAGGGCCCATCACTTCCATCACCACTGTTTCAAGCACTTCTTCAGCCCGGCTAAAGGATGATGGACTGCTTCACTGCCAGTGACCACAGCTCCCTCCCTGTGCCCTGTCTGCATCCTCTGCTATGGGAAGATGTTTTAAAAACAGAGGTTAGCTGTTCACCTGAAAACCCTTCATCTTCTCTCCACTCTCCCCCATTCCTTTCTCTTCCCACTTTTCTCAGATCTGCTTCATTTTCTTTTCCATGTAGTGACCCGAAAAAATCATGGAAAAGGAAAACATTTAGAGAATTAAAAAAAAAAATCCAAACCCCAAATGTTACAGCTTTGAGAGTTTTGCTGAGAGATCAAGAGACTTGTTTTAAAAGGAAAAGTGTTTGCAGCAATTAGGCAAATCCAGGATATTGTCACCTCTTTCCTATAAAATTGTTCCTCACGCAATTTGGTAACTTCTCTGAGAGTCTGGCTGTATTTTTACCTAGCACATCTCTGATGGGTAAAAGCTCTCTGCGGGTTGATTTCTTTGAGGTTTTCAACACTATGTAAGAGTTTTCCACTCTTGCTTCTCTCCCCTCCTGGTGGTCCACAGCAGATACTGGGAGGTGCCTGCTCCCTCTTTAAGAAGTATTTGCAACCTCTGCCAAAAAAATATCCCTTGATACACCCTTTACTTGGATGCAGAGTAACATCTCACTCTGCTCAGCTCTTTTTCTCTTTCTTTGGAATAAAATGAGCAAAATTGGTTACATCCATCTGAACTGCTGTTTCTGCAGGGAAAACCTTTTCCCTAGAGCTCTAGGGGACCCAGAGCCCAAATGCCAATGGTGTCCTTGTCTCACATGTTTGGAGACCTCCATGCAAGTCAAAGCTTCATGGACAGAGATATCACAGGCACAGAAACCATTGGGAAGGTTTTGACCAGCAAAGACCAAAGCTTTTCAAGACCAGCTAGTTAAAAAAGATTGGGAAGATATTTCAGCACACACAGGACTAAAAGGAAAGACCTCCTGGGTTCTCACCTCCCTGGTCTATCAAACTGTGAAGCCTTTGCTTATACTGGGAATGAGAAGCTCTGACACTGCACACAGTTGCTTTTGCAAAAAAATATCCAGTAACAAATTCTCCCATTCCCTCTTGGGTTTCCTGTTTCTTCCACGGGATTATATTATCTCATTTGCCTCAGATGAGCCCCATGACAAATAGCTCATCTCTCCACAGTGCTTTGAAGATGCAAAGCAAGACAGTATGGAAATGTTAAGTGTTCTCATAGCACCAGTAGCCTGTTGTAAGGCAGGCAGAGTGACAGTCCTTATTCTGATCACACCCTCCCTCCAAAAATCAACAGTGACACCAGTGTGAAACCAGAACGAGACCCCTGCTGTGAAACAGTTAACATCAGTTAGATCTATTTTGACTTTTAAAAAAAAAGAAAAAGAAGAAAGAAGAAAAGAGAAAGTGGGGCTACAGTTTATTTTACATGGCTTCCTGGTCAAAACCTCAAACATTTTGTAGGTATTTATTAATATATATTAACTGTAAAGAAAGTTAACTGCTAATGTAATTTATTCTGTTCTTTGTTCCATGCACCTTGTATCGCTTTCTATGAAGCTGTTGATCTTGGAGAAAGAGAGGGGTCCTGGTGAGCCACTAGCAGAGAGCAATAAATCAGCACTCTGAAAGCTTCTGGTTCATCCCAATAACTTGGAAGCAAACTTGAAAAATAATCTCCCCCCCCCCCCGCCCCCAAACTGGCAATCTTCACGAGTTCTATTGTTTTCACGTGCAGGCTGATATATGGCAGCTTAAATAAATATATAGCACTTAATGGAGCAAATTCAGCCTTAGCATAATTGGATGCCATGCCATTAGAGACCTTGGCTCAGGCATTGCTCTCTATCCCAAAGGATCACAGAGGACCCTACGAGCTCAAACTAACATGAGGTTGTTATGTATTTTAATTCTACTTATGTCACTATGGACTAATCTTCTGTTATAAAGAGTACTTAACTATATATCTATTTATGTTTACAGACATGGATTTAAGTACTGTTTATAATGACAAGAATGTATATATACAACACGTATATGTAATATAATATTACATATATACACAGAGACATATCCTAAATGATGGAAGTGATGGAGTCCTTGAGCATGGCTTAAGGAGTTTTTTGTTTGTTTTTTGGGTTTTTTAAAGAATTATTTTAATTCCTTTTTGTTCTTTCAAAATAAAGCCAAAAATGCTCAGAAGTTTTCAAGCTAGACTAGTAAACTTCACAAAGCCATAATTCATCACAGAAGAGATCTGTTGTCAGATACCCTTCACCATACCAGTGTCTGTCATACCAGGAGAGCAGAGCAGGAGCAGTGTGGGCTGCACTTGCTCAAGTAGCAGTGATACAATTACTGCTCACAGAAGAAGTTTTCCAAACGCAGAAGTGAAAGCAAAAAATTGCATTTTACACTTACTTTTCCTGGTTTGCTCATTAGAAGCTGAAGTCAAGTAAAAGCTACTCTTCCTAGAGCACTTTTCAAAGCAAGCATCAAACTGGTATTCAGCTGATCTTCTCCACACTTCTATGAACCTGAATTCAGCAAGTTAGATAAGGCTATGCATAGCTCCAAGCATGTCAGAGGAAAGAAAATACACTTCTTATTGTGAGAAGGTGTTGAAAGAGCATTCAGTGCACAACTGTTCTTCCATCTCATCCATGGGCACACTAGGTGAACACAACTGACCCACAGTCACAAACTAAACTGGTGGCAAGTTTAGAAAACAAGCAAGTTGTCTGAATTCGGCATCCCTTAGTGCTTCCCCACAGAACCACAGTCCAGCTGCTCTGCAGAGCATTAGCTGGCAGTCTGTGTACGGACCACAGCCCACGTGGGAAAAGCCAAGCAAGCCTTTGAAGAGCTCTAAAGCAAAGACTGAAATCTGGCAAGCCTTACACAAGAGCCCACGTTGGGTAAAGGGAAAAGCTGCATTTCAGGGAGGACTCTGGACAGGGGCTATGAAAAGGTCAGCTGGAGGAAGGGGAACTAGGGACCAAGCCTGCCTATGGGATTCTTCTCCCAGGTATCGTGCTCAGAACTAACAATGCGCCTCCTCACACAGGATGGGAAACCATCCTGTTTTCCCCCCTGGAGCCATCACCACTCTTCTCCAAGATCAGTGGGAGCACCATGATCTCACATTTACCAAATTGAGAGAGCACAACAAATAGCCCAAAGCTTGAGCAATACTTCCTAAAAATAAAAAACCCCAAAACCCTGAATCAAGTGCTGCGGTCCAAAAGGAGCTTTGGCCTATTAGAAAATGCCGCAAAAAGCACATCTCAGGGCTGAGACCACCAGAGATGCACCCCAATTCCCAGATAGGGCTGGCAGACTCCCACCATGCAGAAGCGCCCATTTCCATTCTCTGCTGCTCACCACAGACTTCATCTCAGAGTTAACCTTGTGTTCTCTCACTAGAGGCCAAATCCCTGGCACTTATGCACCCTCAAGGAATTTTGCAGGAGGAAAAGAGCTCAACATCAGTTTTGTCCAGGTATTTTAGCAGATCAGGATAGACCACATAAATACCATTTGTTGTTTAAAGTGCAAATCCCAGCAACTTCTTTGAACAGGAGCATTTGGTAGTTGACACATCTACGGATGTTTTAAATCATAAGGGCATCCACTCCATTTTGGTTTTAATGTGTATGTGTGTGAAGTTCTTTGTCATTCCAGCCCACCTGTCTCAGAGCACAGAAATCGAAAACAGGAGTAACTCTCAAATTTCACCTCAATTTAATCCATCACAGAAAGCAGACTGGTTTTGCACTGTATAAAAAAAAAAAAACCCACCAGGACATTTAAACAAAGTGACACAGATCATCAGCAGATCAACTGAAAATGACAGCTCAATCAAACAAATGTATGTTGAGAATTTCCACAGGGCAGCTCTAGCTGCAGCCAAACCAAATTTGTTTAGTATACATAAGTTAGCTGCTTAGAAACATTCAGTATGCTGCTAGCCAGACGATGACTTTCCCAGATAAACATCTATTTAACCAAATATCCCCCCAGCCATGGAAAGTGCTAGCAAAGTTTTGATATATTCTAGTCTCTTAAAAATACAGCTTTGCCCCAGTGACAGGCTGGTACCAACTCACCCATGTGGCATCTAGGTAAAAATAACTAAACACTCTAAAAAAAGAAAAAAATATAGATAAAATGTTATAACCACCAAAAGGTAGGCAAAACTCTATAATCCTGATGGAGTGCTTCTAGCTGTCAATAAATTCAGAAAGTGGCATTAAAGTGAAATACAAATTACAAACTTGGGAAGCTCCAGAGAAAACTGTGCATCCTGTGCCATATATCAAATATCAGAGAAGAAGGAATTTGTCTCATTCTTCTTTT